>NW_024511099.1:578408-759312 GCF_017590135.1 Pyrgilauda ruficollis
TGCAGCCCCCCGGGCACCCCCTCTCCGTGTCCCCCTGTGTCTTCTGCCTCCCTCCTTGAGGCCGCTCGCCATCGTCTTGCAGCTCCCCTGCCGCTCTCTTCCGGGCAGCCCCCCGCCCGTGCAGCCCCAGCGTGTGCCCCCCGCCCCCGGGCAGCTGCAGCCCCCCGCCCGTGCTGTCTGTGCTGCTCTCCATCGCCTCTCTCCAGGTACCCCTCTTGCACACCATGGCCCCCCCGGTCTGTGCAGCTCTGTTTAACCCCCCTAAAGCCACCTCCCCATGCACCCCATCTCTCTCTCAGTACCACTCTGCACCCACACTGCATCCCCGTCTCTGTGCTCAGCCTTGCTGGCTGCCCGCAGTGTAATCTGGTCTCAGCCCTCCTGATGCTGCACCCCAAAAACCTCTCTCCTCTCCCAGCTGTGCTATGCTTTTTTTGCTTTTATATTTTTTCCTCACTTCATCCCAAATCTTTCCCACAGCCCTTGACATGCTCTCAGCACCCTGCAAGGTGCACCAGGAGGGACAGGCATGGACACCCTAAGTCCTGGTAGAGCTGGGGTGTCCCTTGTCCCCCTTCACAGCCCCACTGCTGGTGTGTTTTTAGCCACTTTTTTGATTACTTATGTTTTCAATGCACTTTTTCTCCATTCAGTGCTGGTTCCTGCCCAGAGGCATCTGAGCAGCACACGTGGGGTTCAGTCCCGTGATGCTGGGCAGGATGTCTGGGGCTGAAACTGAGTCCCAGCTCAGGGGTGTTGTGAGTGATGCTGGTCACTAAGTGGGAGGGGTTTTACCCCGAAATGAAGGACAAGGGTAGGGATAGAGTGACCACAAAAATTGGAGTGGTTGAGCTGGAGGCATCTGAGCATCGGTGCTGCTGTGAAAACTGAAGTGCTTCTGCTGGTGGCTTTGTGCTGGGCTGGCACAGAGGGACCATTCCTCCCTGGATAAACCCTGTGGGCTCTGTGGAGGTAAAGAGCACCTCGTGGTGTCCCTGTGGGTCAGGCAGGTTTTTCTGCAGGGCATGAACTTGGTTGTGAAGTCACACTGGACGTGCTGGGTCAGTGCTCTGCTCTGGCCGGGGCCTGGGGAAGTGGTGGGAGCCAGGTGACATCTCTGCTGTGCTCTGTGCCACTGCTTGGACTTCTCCATGGGTGTCTGAGCCTGGAACAGCCAGACCTGGGTGAGGTGTTCCCTTACCTGTCTCTGTGGGGGCTGCAGCTGTGCAGTGTGTGCTGTAGGAGATGCTTTGTAGGCACCAACTTCTCCTTTCCTGGGCATGGGCTGCTCCCCAGCATTGTGGGCAGCAGGGCAAGGGTGGGGATTCTCCCCCTCTGCTCTGCTCAGGTGAGACCCCACCTGCAGTGCTGCATCCAGCTCTGGGGCTCCCAGCATCAGAGGCATGTGGAGCTGGTGGAGCAAGGCCAGAGGAGGTCATGGAGATGTTCTGAGGGCTGGAGCACTTCTGCTCTAGAGACAGGCTGAGAGAGGTGGAGAAAAGAAGGCTCTGAGGAGACCTGAGAGTCCCTTTCAGTTCCTAAAGGAGCTCCAAGAAAGCTGGAGAGGGAGTGCTGTCTTACATCTATTGCTGATTTATTAGAAATGCATGCTTTGAAATAGTTTCCAGATGTCACAGTTTCTGCGGGCTTGATGTGCTTTTTTAATTTGATTTTTTGTGTGTGTGTGACTTTGGAGGAGGGAAGAATCCCTGTTTTACTGTGGAGGAGACAGTGACAAGCTCCTCCAACAGTGTGAAATCGTGAGATAGTTTGAAATACATTTGGAAACGCACCTTCAAACTGAGTATCTTCAGAGAGTTTATGGTGGATGCCAGGAACATTTTTTTTTTTGGACCTCTTTCACACTCTGCCCTTCACCTCCTGCACCCCAGTCCCACCCATGCCCATCATTCTCACCCAGCCTCTAGAGCATGTGTTGGGTTGAGCTTCCCCTTGTCTTTCCTCCTGGGATTTAGCACTTGGGGATTTGCTGATCCCATTCTCTTTACGACCCTGGGATCCCTGCAGTCCCTTCTCTCCCTGCTCCCACCATGCCCAGGATCCTTCCGTGACCGAGTTCACCCTTTGACTCTGGCATTCCCCCCTTTCTCCACAAGCAGCTGGTGACTGAGCCGGTGGCTGTCCCGCGATGGCGACGCCGGACGTCAGTGTGCACATGGAGGAGGTGGTGGTGGTGACCACGCCGGACGGCGCGGTGGACGGCGCTGGCATGGAGGAGGTGAAGACAGTGCTGGTCACCACCAACCTGTCCCAGCACGGGTAAGAGATGGGCTGGTGCTGAGGGGATGTGCTGGAAACCCTCCCAGGCATGGCTGTAGGTTGGGATTTATCCCCCAGTGCTTCCTCCTGCATCCCTGCTCACTGTGGGGACCGCAGCGGTGGCCATGGAGTGTCCAGTTCCTTGGGCTTCCCACACCAGGGCTCTGCAGCTCTGTGCAGAACAGGCTCCACTCTTTCCCTCTTTTGAGGTGGGGAAAAAAGACTGACCCCAAATCCCTTTTTCTGAGTGGATTTGGATGTTGGGAGTGAACAAAAATCCAGTTGGCAACCAGACACCAGTAGCTAAATCAGTGTTTTTCTGCTATTTATTTCATGGTGGCTGTGCTGAGCTCTGAACTCCAAGAGACAAGTTTGTCCTCACCAGGCTGAGGGTGGTGCAGCTGAACTCCCCTTCCCTGAAGGTTGAGGAGGTTTGGGGTTGGTTGGTTTTTGGCCGAGCTCTGCAGGAGCCTCCACTGCCAGCAACAGGAGTGAGAGAGGTGTCCTTGAAACAGTGTTGCCCTGAATGGAGAGGCACTGCTCAAAAAAAACCAGTGAAGTCTGATTGTGAAACTCCTGATGATTTGCCCAATTTCTGCCTTTTTTGGCAGAAAAAAATTGGTATTTTTTTATTCAGGGCTGCTGTTTGTTCAGGTCTGGTCTGTTCAGTGGCAGGTTGGCCACGGCCTAAGAGCCTGGCTGGTACCTTGAAGGCCCACATAGCAATGGACTCTTTGCTTTATTTCTCTATGGTTTTTTGGGTGGGGCAGAGCTCAGAGCCTGTGTTTTGTTCTTTCAGTGGGCAGAAAATCCAAGTTCACACCTGGAGCTACATCCAGGCAGGCTTGTCTGAAATAAGTGGGTGTTGAATGGCTGTTTATTGCTCTCCACAAGGTGTTTGTCTTCTTTTCTCAAACATGTCTTTGTGTCAGTACCCTGGGGCTTTGAGCAGGACAGAAGGTGACAGCTCAGTCCAGGGGCCTTCCCCTTGTGCTGCTTCAACTGAGATAAAGCCCATTAACAGATGAATTTTTGGTAAAGAATGGGCAGGGACAGGCAGAGGCAAGAGCTGTTGGTGCTAGGATAGGCAGGATGGGCCCTGCTCTTCCTCCACACCCTGGCTCTGTGAGTGTTTCCAAACCCTCTTCAATTCCCAGAAGAGCGGTGATGGTGGGGAAGAAGGGTTTTACTCCTCTTGTTTTCTGTCCCATGGAGACTCCCTTGTCTCCCTCAGTGGAGAAGCAGCCAGATGTGACACTTGGGATGTGGCTGCTCTTGGATGCAGAATGGTTCCTGGCTGTCATGTGGCTCTGAGCCTCTACAGACCCATGTGCAGCATTGACCCATTGGTGTTGTCTGGGAAAATGGATCATGGCAGAGGCTGTCTCAGTCAGTTGGTTTCCTTTCACTCTTAGTTTCCATCCTGTTTTTCTTTGGAAACCTTTTCTCACCCTCCCAGTGTCCCCTGGATGGTCAGGAGCAGGACAGCTCCACACAGCACAGAGAGGAATGCTTTCATTTAGTCATAGCTCTGAGCAGAGATGTCTTGGCATGTATGAAGAGATTCCCTGAGGGTTTTCCCTGGATCTCTCTGGAGAAGAGCCCCTGGACAAGCCCTTTGCTCCCCCATTCTTGGGGCTGGTAGTGGGTTAATGGAAAGGGTGTGAATTTTGGCATCACAGAGTAAAACCTGCCTGACTCCCCCACTGAGCAGGGCAGTGGGGCTGGTGGTGGGTGGCAGCACAAGCCACCCAAGGTCTCTCTGTGGCCTTGGACAGTGCTCCCACCAGGCTCTGCTCCTCCTGGGGCAATGCCCAGTGGTGCTGGCTCCTTCTTCCTTTGCCACTGATTTCCCTCTGCAGCCCCAGCTGCTGTCAGGAGAGCAGCTGCAGGCACGGACTGGGATCCCTTGGTGTTGGCTCGGTCACCACTCACATGGGGAGCTTTCTGTTTGCCTGGTGTGACACTTAAACCAAACTCAGCTTGGGGGTTGGTGCCTTTTTCTAGTGCTCATCTGGGTATGGGTTTGCTATTAAAAAAACCCTCTGTACAACCAATTGTTAAGAGCTTAATTAGTTCATGTGTTCTTAAGGAAAAGGCTGAGGGAAATGGGAAAATTATAATGAGCAAGAAGCTTTTCTCTTTGGTCTGTGAGAGGAGGGGATCTGTACTTGATGCTCTGATGAGGTGCTTGTATTTCTGATCAGCAAAGGATTCTGGGGGACACTTTTCTCTCTCAAGTTTCCAGGCAAGGCAGAAGCAGAAAAGAAGGGAGATGCCAGCTCTCTGAGTTATCTGTACATGCCTTCTTCTCTTCCTTCCATCTGGTTTATGGATCCTCCTGGGGAGGAAGATGAGAACCGTCCTCCCCTGCCTTCGTCATGGCAACTGGCAAAGGCAGGGCCAGCTGGGGGGCTGCACTGCTGGGGTTTGGAAGGTGTTTGTGTTTTCCCTTGCTTCTGCCTCAGTCTGTTTCCCTGGAATGGGATGGGAGAAACAGCATGGAGACACTCGCCTTTTTTTGTGGTTTTCTCTCCCCCACGTGTCCATGGCAGACACAGACTTCAGTTGCCTGAATTTTTCATACAAGCTGGGAGTTGGTTTGTTTGTTTTCCTCTGGAGGTTAAGGGTGTGGGCTGGGTTATTCCTCCCCATCCAGTTGCACCTTTTGGTCATTTTTCGGAGCAGTGCAAATGTGGTGGTGTCCTGGAGGAAGCTCTGAAAGGTGCTGACCTTTCAGCTGGAGGGTTTCTTCTGGCTAACTTGGTGGAGGTTCTTGATCTGGAGGCAGGTCAGGGCTGCGGGGTGCTGAGCTTGTATGCCAGAAGGGGTTGCTTCCTCTGGCACCCTGCTGAAGTGCCATAGCTGGCCTTTCACCTGGAGAAATGCAAGAACCCAGCAGCAAATTGATGAAAAAACCCAGGTTAGAATTCTTCTGTTCTTCTGTCAGACTGCCACTTGTGTAATAACCACCTTTGTGCAAATGCCTTAGCTCAGAGTTTACCCTTTTGAGTCCTTTCACGTTACCCTCCCCATGTTCTGCCAGGGCTCTGGGCTGGTGGTCACTGTGAGCTGCAGAGGCAGAGTTGTGTCCATCTTTCTGTCACATCAGGAGCTGTCTCCCCTCTCTCTGGAGCAGCGTCTGTGAGCCACTCACCTGGTGAGGCTGAGCTGCCGCCCACACCATTCCTTATCTCTGTGCTGCTCCCCACAGGTACCTGCCCTGCAGCTGCTGAGGGGAGGGATGCTTTGAAGCTGCAGTTCCACCCTGGAGCTGTGTGTTAGGAGCCCAGAATGGAAAAACCAGTTGCTCTTGAATTTCCTTGTCCCCGTGGCACAGCGGGTGAGAAATGTGGTTGCCAGTGAGTCACTAGGACTGTCTTTTAATTCATCCATGGTACCAAACTGAGGGAGGTTTTCAGGTTTATTTTCTCTGTGGAGTCTTCCTAGGGAGTTTATGTGCCAAAGTATGTGAAAAGCTAATTGTATTTCTCCCCCTGCCCCTGTGGGTTTTCTGGGGCAAGGTTTCAAGGTTTCTGCAGCTTCAGCGACACCACCAAACATACATCTCATAAGGAGGGCAGAGTTAGATTAGATATTGGGAAGAAATTCTTACTTGTGAGGGTGGCGAGGCATTGGCACAGACTGCCCAGAGAAGCTGTGGCTGCCCCATCCCTGGAAGTGTTCCAAGCCAGGTTGGACAGGGTTTGGAGCAACCTGGGATAGTGGAAGGTGTCCCTGCCCATGGGTGGGGCTTGGAACAAGATGGGTTTTAGGGCTCTTTCAGCCCAAACCATTCTGTGTTTGTATGAAAACCCAGGAATGGTCCCTGCTGAGCACTGGCTGTGATGTACAGGTGGATCCATAAGGGCACCAGTGTGGGCTCCCTCCCTTTGGGACCTCACCTCCAAAACCGAGGGGGTGAGGAGCATGTCCCACATCCCAGCCAGATGTGCTTGTTCCCTCTGAGTGTGGGAAACTCCTGGGAGAGGCTTGGGGCTCTGTATTCCTGTAGCAGAGCTGGGAGAACAGTGAGGGAGTGGGGGCTGTGCAGGACCCACTGTGTGACTCCATGGGCAAAGCACCCAGAGAAGACCGAGATCTAAACGTGGGGACAATGGAAGCAGCTGGACAGTCAGCTATTAATGAATGTCATGGATAGATCAAGTTTTAAGAGGCTCAGAGATTGTATTGCAAGTGTCTGTAACTCATGTTATGTTATCTCTGCTCATGGATCTGCTCTTGGGGTTTCTCCAACTCCTTTGTAGTATCTCTGTGGCTCCTTGAGGTCCTGCTCCCTGGAGCATCCTGCATACCAGGGGATTCAGCCAGTCCATTGCCCAGACAGCAGCAGCATGTTTCACACATGTTTTTCCTGAGGAAATCTCAGGCAAAGCTTCCAAAGGCTGGCAGTGACTTCTGAGCAGGGGGCTGTGCTGACAGCATCTCTCCATGCCAGCTCTCCAGCATGGGCTGGGCTGGAGGCAGATCCACAGGGCTGGGATTAAAGGGGAAGCAAGAGAGAGCTGGCCAGGCTGCTGACAGGGGCTTGCCTGCTGTGGGGTTCTTCATCTCCACATGAAAAAATGGAGCTGAGCCTCCCAAACCCAGAGCTGACTCTTAGCTCTTGTGGGAAAATGTGATCCGAGGGACTTCTGAGGCGATGTCTCCACAGGGCATGCATCGGGTGTGGGGGTGGCACAGCCACATGGCTTAAGAATGCCTCTGCCTCTCTTCCCAGCGGTGACATCAACGAAGACACTCTGGAGACTGAAAATGCAGCTGCTGCAGCTGCTGCTGCCTTCACAGCCTCCACAGACCTGAAGGAAGCGGTTCTAGGTAGGTCAGCTCTTTCCACAGCCCCTTGATGCCAGCTGCACCACCCCGTGTGCCACAGCCCTGTGCTGGTGTGGGACAGTCCAAGCACTGTTGGGCAGAGCTGCTGGGGCTCCGGGGTGTTTTCTTGTGGGCCTTGGGGATGCTGTCCCGGGGGTGCCAGGGATGCTGTCCCAGCATCCAGGGGGGCTCGGTGACCAGCAGGGAGCTGGCAGTGGCAGGCTGGGCTGCTGCTGCCCTCTCCTGGTCCGGGATGAGTCCCCGTGTCTGGCCATCCCTGGCTCCTGCCATTCCAGCCTGCCACGGGAATGTCAGTTTTGCAGCAATTTGCTGGCTTTGGTTGCAAGTAAAAATGAGTTTAGGGAGCAAAGATGATCAGCTGGGCTGGAGTTGACTTAAAACCAGTTTTACTTTAAAACCAAGGGTGACTCCACCCAGACAACATCATTCTCTTTTTATCAAGAATGGATGACTTCTCATATTCCCTGTGCTCAGCTGCAGCTGGATTTGCATAAATCTTACTGGGCTGTTTTGCCTGAGAAATTTGGGTGTTTGGATACTTTCATAGCAGAGTGCAAGTGAATGGTGGCCACAAACCCCAGCACACCCCGCCATGCATCATCTACTTTTTTTTTTTAATTTCTGAGTTTCAAAACTATTGTTGCATGTGTGGCTCAGGCACATGAATCAGGAGCTGTGGCTCATGTTTCTCTTTGATCTGTCCCTTCCTCTGATCCCTGTGAGAAGTGAAGATGGCTGAAGATGAGGACAGTTTGGAGGCAGAGATTGTCTACCCCATCACCTGCGGGGACAGCAAAGCCAACCTCATCTGGAGGAAGTTTGTGTGCCCTGGAATCAATGTGAAGTGTGTGCAGGTGAGAACAGAGAGCACAGCACTGGACTTGTGCTTTCCCCTTGCCCACATTGTGAGGTCACCTGGCTTGTCCTGGTTGTGATAAGCTTTGATCAGCTGCTGTGCATGAGAGCCATGTCATGGTAGGAAAGGATGACATTTCCCTGGTGCTGGGTACCTGATATTTGTCCTGACTAAATTGTGTAATTCTGGCTGGAGAGATGGTGCCTCAATTTAATGTGTTATTTAAAATTTGATAAATTTGGGCACTTGCAGTGTCTGCTCAGTTGGAAAGTTTGAGGAATGTATTGAGGACCTACTGAAGAGTTGCTGCTGTGTCCTGGGTAACTCATGGTTAAAAATTACATGAATTCAGGAACATGCCATGAGTGAGTCATTGCTGGCATTTGTACACAGCCTAAACAATACCCTGCTGAGGGAGAGTCTCCTTGGGCTCCCAAAGGATAGTCCTTGCCCTTCCCAGCAGAGATGGTCTCCTCTGTCCATGAGGCAGAGGATAGATGCTGCTGCCTCCTAAAATCTGTCCTCTCTGCACTGAAGCCTTTGTCCTTGCTCAGAGATGCAGTCTCTCATGCAGTAACAGTGAGTTGCTCTATGTTGGTCAACATGGCCATGGAAAAGAGGAGGCCTGGATTTGGGAAATCCTTTGAGATGGGCTGTAAGGCAGCTCTTAAGAGGACTGCCTGGGTCATGGTTGGACTCGAGGATCTTGGAGGACTTCTCCACCCTTAGTGATTCTATAATTCTATGATCCTGTGAGCAGGTTGCTGTTGGGTTCAGGCACAGCTGGGTGTGTAGGGCAATAAAAGAAAGGGAAGAGCTGGCACACTGTGTGCCAGCTCCCTGAAGCTGGTTTGCAGTAGCAGTGGGTGTGCACTGCCAGAGAGGCCAGAGGTTCCCTGATACCAATGGTTGGGCTTGGGAGCAGGAGGTCAAAGACCACTGGGTTTCTTTTCTCTCTCCTATGGGGCATAACATGCCCTTGGACCCAAATGTTAGCAGTGCAGCCCAACTTTCACTGAGTGTGCTGTTAGTGAGAGCGTGAGCAGCTCCCTGCTGTTAATGATACTTTGCACAAGCTATGGGTGTTTCCCCAGCTGTCCTGCCTGAGCTGGGCAAACTCACACACCTCTGAAGCCTTGGCTTGGAGCAGCTATTAACTAACCATTGGTGACAGCACTGTTTGGCTTTAATCTTTCCAACTTGGGCAGTGTTCTCTGGGGTGGGGAGTGCCTGGCAGCCATCTGTTTTGGGGGTGTTCAGTGGCACGTGGAGGCTGCAGCCGCTGCTGGGCACTGGGAAATGCCAGCAGGCTCCAGTTGAACCTTGCTCACAGGGCATCTTTGGCTTGTTTATGGCTCGTGGCACTGATGTTGCACCCCTGCCTTTTGCAGTTTCATGATCACCTAATCAGCCCCAAGGAGTTTGTCCACCTGGCAGGCAAGTCGACCTTGAAGGATTGGAAGAGGGCGATCCGGATGAACGGGATCATGCTCCGGTTAGTGCCTTCCTTTGTGTCTCTGGACACTTCTGGGGGATTGTGCTGGGCTGGAACAGAACCTTTGGAATGGCAGTTGTGCTGCTGAGGGAGCAAATGAACCACTATAAATGTTTGTTTTAATGACAGCCTGGTCCCAAATGTGGTCAGTCCAATGGCTTTATTCTGTCCTTGTGCCTAAGGAATTATTTGGGGCAAGAAGTACTTCTCTAGCCTTTTCAGGGCTTGAACCATGCTGAGTTTCCAGCTGGTGTAGGGACACTGGAAATTTTAATGGCTGGTGGTGGTTGGGCCATGTTGTCTGTGGATTCTCAGTGTGAGTCACCAAATGAAATCAGTCTGGTCATCACCAATGCTCTGGTTGCAGCACTCCTCCTTGACATCACTTCTAAATAAGTCCTTCGCAAAAAAAACCCCAAAAAAAGCTTCTTTATTGCAAACATTTCTCTTCTCTAGTATTAACTATAGTAATTCAATTCGTCTATGGTCCTCCTGAACACCAGCCTGAAACTGTGATTTAGTTAAAGTCTTTCTCTGCCTTTGGACAGGATTAAAAAAGACTCACCTCTTTCCCCAGGAATTGTCAGTGGTTTTGTGCTCTTTTCACAGGGTGACATTGCCTATCCCTGAATTATTCTACTTCAATGCAGGCATATCCTGTATTCCTTTTAAACAGCTTTTGCTCCACATAAATTGTGCATAAGAGGTTTAGGCTTTGTTGAGGCAGAGCTTTGAGAGGGGAAAAAACATTTCAGGGAATTTCTGAAGGCAAACCCAGCAGCCCATGGTAGCAAATGTCAGGAAGCTTAGGTGGTTGTTGGCCAGCAAGGCTTGGGAATGTTTTGGAGATAATGTTCTTGGATTGGAAGATCCCGTGTTCTAGAGCTGGCACTCCCTTTGAATGAGATGAGAGACCTGATTTTAATTCCTAAATAGGGTTATGGCCTGTCTCCTTTTGAGCTATAGAGTCAAAAAGGCAAGAAAGAAACTCCCTGTGGTCTCACCCTGAGGTGAGACTCCAGCTGATCCTTTGGTTGGAAGCTGAAGCTTTAGAGGGGATGTGCTGGTGGCACCAGATAGGGGCTCTCTCTTCCCCTCCTTCATGAAGAAATGAGTTAGTCAGTCCCAGTAAGGGCTCCTGCTGGCTCTGCCTGCTCTCCTGGCATTTTGGGACTCCAAAGTTTGGGGTGAAGGCTGCCAGGAACGATCTCAGAGCCCTTAGCTGTTGCTGATGTGCCTGTCCTTGTGCTTGCTCCCTGTCTTTCAGGAAGATTATGGACTCAGGAGAACTGGATTTTTATCAGCACACAAAGGTCTGTTCCAACACCTGCCGGAGCACCAAAATTGACCTGACAGGAGCCAGGGTGTCCCTGACCAGCCAGACATCGACAGAGTACATCCCTCTGACTCCCGCCTCTGCCGATGGTACGTGCACCCTTCCTCAGCCTCAGCAGGGCCTTTCACACGTCAGAGCCCAGGAGTGCCACATAACCAAGGTCCCTGTGGCTGCTCCATCCCTGGAAGTGTCACAGGCCAGGTTGGACAGCATTTGGAGCAATCTGGTCTAGTGGAAAGTGTCCCTGCCCGTGGCAGGGGGTTAGAATGAGATGAACCTTGAGGTCCATTCCAACCCAAGCCATTCCGTGATTTGATGATTTTGATCTATAGTTACTGGCAACTGTTTCATTGGAAAGCGTTCTAATTTTGAAATAATTCTGTATTTAACTCCTTTTGCCCCTGAACATTAAGAACAGCCCTGAAAGTGCCCCACACCCCAGGCTCCTGGTGGTGCCTCTGGGACAGGATAAGCCCCTTGGCTGGTTCTGCAGAGCACCCATCCACCACATCCTGGGATTGTGGTGGGGAAGCTGATGCTGATGCCAGCCCACTCCAAGAACCCCTGTTAAACATGAGCTCACCAATGGGAGATGCTTGCCAGCTGCTGGGCTGTGCTGAAGTAACCAGAGCCCTGAAAGCTGTGGAGTAGAGGAGCAGAGGGACTGGATTTAATGGCTGCAACTGAGCATTCCAAAGGCTCTGCACAGCTCTGTGGGGCTCTGGCCAGGTTCCCATCCATCCCGCTCCTGCGCCTGGCATGAATGACGCCTGTTCCCCGGCTCTATGGTAACAAAACTGCTGAGATTTGGCAGAGCTGGAGGGAAGGAGGGATCCCCCCTGCATCCCTGTGCAGTGGGTGCTGCTCTTCCCTTGGAGGCTTTAGAAACCCTCCAGACAAATGGTGGCTGGGTAAAAAGGGCTGCCAAAAAAATCAGACTCTAAATCTGTTTGACTTTTGTCCTGAGCAGTGCTGGTGTGTTTTCAGGGGGAAACAGGAGGGAAATATTGCTCTCAAGCATGTGTTCTTGTGCTGCAAAGGTTGCAGGAGCAATCCCTGGGGATTGCACTCTAATGTAGGAAAATAAGTACAGCTGGCACAGCTTGGGTGTCTCCGTTCAGCATTGAGATCTGCATTCAAACAGATGTGATCATCTGCAATATAAAGGAGAAGTCACAGAAATGCAGCAAGGGAGTGCTTCCTTTGGAAACAGCCTGTGAAAATACAGGGAAAAATCAGGACCTGGGAATTTTTTTCTCTTCTTTTTTGCTATTGGTTGCAGTGAACGGATCCCCGGCTACAATAACCATAGAAACATGCGAGGATGCCAGCGATTGGAGCACCAGCATTGGAGGTATGGCTTGGGATCCCGCAGGGCTCACTGGGTGGAGGAGATGTGGGGAAACAGGGAAGCAGCAGGGTGAGGAGCAGGAAGGACCCTCTTAGCAGAGCAGTCTCCACTAGGATTATTCCTCCTCTGCTGGTGGAGTAGCACTGTGTTACATTCTACTGGTGTGCGGGCTGGCTGCATAGCTTTGCAATAAAGTTGTTTCCAAGCACCAACATGTCAAAGCCAGGGCCAAATGTGGCTCTGGAGGAAAAAAATTCTTATCAGAGCGGTCATGAAATCATTCTCCTTGGTGCTCCTGACTGTAGTAAAGTGTCCTTTTGGTGTGGGACAGGGGTGGGCAGAGCACATCCTCCTTTGGGTCCGTGCTCTGGGTGGGCTTTGCCCCAGCCCTGGGGCCTCACGGGTCTCTCCCAGCCCGGCAGGACTGCACCCCTGCAGGGGTGTCCACAGGGAACCCATAGCAGATTACCATTAAACGCTGCCGAGGATTTTGAGGTTCTCCTTTGCTTCCTCTTTCTCCAGATGACACCTTTGCTTTTTGGCAAGGTCTGAAGGACAGTGGTCTCCTGGAAGAAGTGATCCATGAGTTCCACCAGGAGCTGGTGGAAACTATGAAGGGCTTGCAGCAGCGAGCACAGGATCCCCCACTGCAGCTTGGGGGTAAGGACCTGGATGTGGGTGGTCAGTCATCTTGGGAGAGGGGCTTGTGAATTTTTTTATCCTTAGGGGTATCTGGATGGCACAATAGGCACATAGCTCATCATAAAAAATCTCATTTCTGGCTGATTTATGAGGCTGCACTTGGGGATAATTCGAGTGACCTCAGTTCTCCAATTCCCTGTGCCTGGGACTTCCTCTCTGCTGGCTCTGGGTCTGGGTCTGGACAAATGCTTGGCTTGGGAATTGAGGTGGAATTTAGGCCATTGGAATAACGATGCAGCAAGCAGCTACTGTGCCAGCAGATTTCTTATCACCCCTGCTAGGCAGGAGAGGACTGTTTACACGGCCAGTGACCTCTTGCCCTCTCTCATGGCTTCTGCCTTCTCCTCTTCCCCAGCCTCTTGCATTACCCTCCTGCAGATTTTGGCTGTCTCAGCTGGACATGTTTGTTGTGTGGCTTTTGCCAAGCCACAAATAGTTTGCGCAGGGAGTTTTGCTTCCTCAAAGATTCCGTGTCTTGTTTTTAAGATGCTGTTTTACTAAACAACGTAGTCCAGAACTTTGGGATGCTGGATCTGGTCAAGAAGGTCCTGGCCAGCCACAAGTGCCAGATGGATCGCTCGAGGGAGCAGTACACCCGGGATTTGGCAGGTATGCCCTGGACACAGCAGTGTGGCACCGGGCATTGCTGCCTGTGCATTTTCTTTTGGGCTGAGAAAGTGGGGGTTGTGTTAAAGCTGGTGGTGTTAAACCAGCCACACCAGGCATTGCCACAGACCTCTGGGAAGCCAGTCCAGGATCCAGGCTGAGCCAAACCCCTTCTCTCTCCAGCTCTGGAGCAGCAGTGTGACGAGCACCGCAAGCGAGCGAAGGAGCTGAAGCACAAATCGCAGCATCTCAACAACGTCCTGATGACCCTCACCCCCGTCTCTGTTCCCACGCCTCTGAAACGCCCCAGGCTGACCAGGGCCACCTCCGGACCAGCTGCTATCACCTCCCAAGTCCTGTCCCAGCCAGCACAGCTCACTGTCACCCCCGGCGTGCCAGTGTCCCAGATT
The DNA here is from genome assembly GCF_017590135.1 of Pyrgilauda ruficollis. NCBI lineage: Eukaryota > Metazoa > Chordata > Aves > Passeriformes > Passeridae > Pyrgilauda > Pyrgilauda ruficollis. The sequence continues at coordinate 592,302 of NW_024511099.1, forward strand.
GCCAATCTCCCTCTTGGCAAAGTGGTCTCGGCCCTCCCTCCTTCGGTGTTGGGGAAGAGCCCAGCCCAGCCCCCCGCCGCCAGCTCCCCGGCCTCCCCTCTGCTGGGGGGGTACACGGTGCTGGCCTCGGCCGGCTCCACCTTCCCCGGCACGGTGGAGATCCACCCGGACGCTTCCAACCTGACGGTGCTGAGCACGGCCGCGGTCCAGGATGGCAGCACGGTGGTGAAGGTGGTGAGCCCCTTCCAGCTCCTGACGCTTCCAGGACTTGGCACGACCATCCAGAATGTGACACAAATAGCTCCCAGTGGGAGCACGGTCGTGACTGTCCCGTCCGGTGCCGCCGAGGCTGCCGGGGACGAGCACGCTGCCGCCGCCATCGAGGTGACCGCAGTGGCTGATGAGGCGGAGCAGAAGTGAGAGGGGGGACTTGCCTGGAGGGACGCTGGCCGTGCCACTCTGGGGGGAACTGCCTCTTCTTTGGCTGCGCTGTGGGACGAGGAGCGGTGTCATGAGGGGCACGGGCTAACGAGACTCAGAGCGGCTCGTGTTGGGAGCAAGGAGGTTCAGGTCAGAGGGAAGGAGGGGGGAGGAAGGATGCCTGGAGAAGGGAAAGGTAGAAATGCTCTGCCTTGTTTGGAGGAGGGAAGAAAAAAAGAGCTTATTTTTTTATAAAGCTTTCCTCCCCTGTTCTCTTGGAGTAGTTTTCCTGCTCTGGGTCATCAGCCCAGCCTTGCTGGCTGGCACAGCTGGAGCAGTGTCCATCAGAGGAGTGGGCAGGAGCAGGTGGTAGCAAAAGGAAGCTGCTGAGGGGTCTGGTGTGCAGGGAGCTGGCTGTTCCCCATCCCTAGGGGCTGCAGGAGTGGAGAGGGATGCCAAGAGCAGGAATTCTGTGGCTGTCTACAATCCTTGACACCAGCAAGGGCTCTGGCAGCATGGGCACAGGCCCTGGGAGGTCGGGTTTTGTGCGTGACACTGGCTTTGGGTGGCAGAAACAAGTGGGAGCTGTTGTGACAGTGGGCACAGTGGTTGCCCAGGTTTACTGGGGAAGCAGCAAGACAGGAGCCCAGAGGGCTGAGAAGAGCTGTGACTTCTGAGGATTTGGGGTCTTTTTCTAGTTTTCTCAAAAAAAAAAAAAATCCATTATTGGGATTTTTTTAAGCCAATGGCGATTTTTAAGCCAAGCCCTGGTTGGGAAGCTCGTTCTGCATGGCAGAGCCGTGCTGCAGAGCGTGCAGAGCTGAGCCCCGTGGCCATGCTCCAGGAAGCTCACACTTCCTCACGAGGGCAGACCCGGCTGTCCCCAGTCCCCAGCATCCCGTGGGAGCCGGACTCTGCCATCCCTCCCTGCTGGGTTCAAGCAGCCGTTCTGTAACGGGGTGGTCGAGCCCCCAGTTCTCCTTCAGCCACCCCACTCGCTGTGACTCTCACCAGGTCCCATCCCAGGGCCTGTGTGTCTCACGCTGTCTCTGGCTGGAAGGAGTCGGGTGCTTGGAGTGTTGGGGTTTCTCCAAACTTGATCTGGCAACAGCAGCAACGACGGGTCACTTTATTAAGTAATAAATATTTTTTTGAAAGAATGTTTCTGGTTTATTGTGTTTTCTATGTCCAGGTATAACAGCTGGGATTATGAAATGGGGCTAAGGGAGGACAGGAACACACTTTACTAAATATAAATGTATTAGTCCTCTGTGTTCCCTCTGGCTGTGGGTGTGCGAGGAGCCTGAAACGCGGCTCCAAAGTCTGGCTGTTCATGGCACAGCTGGGACGTGGCTGCACCCAGTGCTGATAAGCACTGGTCCCCAACCTGTGGTTAGGAGAGTTTTGACACGTAATCAGGAAGAAAAGTGATCTATTCCTCTGAAGCATTAGATTTTGTTTCGTTTTGGCCGAGACTCAGCTGAGGCCACAGCTGATGAGGAGGAGTCCTCCTTATCAGAGGTTTTTCCCTCCCAGCTGGCTGCTGCTAAGATATCACCGTCATATCTCTGTACTTGGGACAGCACTAGCGTGTCAGACCGAGGACATATAAAGGGTTATGATCACCCTGAGCTGCCTTTTACCTCTCCAGCGTGAGCAGCAGTGCTGAGCCACACCTGAGGTGAGTTTCCAGCCTGAATTTCCCCCTTCCTGTGCTGCAGTGGTGAGTGAATGTCCCTTTGCAACACAGGGACACCTTTCCCCAGCAGTGCCAGGGCTGGAAAGCCGTGGTGCCTTTGCCCAGCTCTGGAGAGCTGTGGGCTGAGCATACTACTCCAGCCATCTCTGCTTTGGCCAAACTCATCTGGGTTACCCAGGGGCTGTGGGAGAGGGAATGTTCAGGTGGAAAGGGGACAGCTGGAGTGACCTCCTGGCTCCCCTTTAGAGGTATCTGAGAGGTGGCAGTGGAGCATGGGGTGGGGTTTGTGTCAGCTCTGTGTTGGTGTGGGCAGCAAGGGCAAAGCAGAGCAAGCAGAAGGCAGCAGCTCTTCTCTGGCTCCGTGCACCTTTACCTGCCCTGGAGACTATAGATCACCTCACCGGCAAAGCATTCCCAGCGTGGGTGTACTCTGCCCTGCAAAGCAGCTCTTCCTTGGGATGTAAACAGCTCCCCAAGCAATAAAAGCTCTGCAGGCAGATTTGGGCTGGTGCAATTCTCCCCTCCCTTTGCAGCAGCTCTCGGGGCAGCCAGTCAGGTGGGGCAGCCCTGTCTCCCTGGAGAGACCGCCCGGGGGTTCAGGGATGCCCGGGTGAGGTGCTCCGCTCCTGGGCGGGCTGTGCTGCTCCCGGTGTGCCGCGGAGCTTCCCGGCCGGCCGAGGGCAGCCGGGGGCTCGCAGCGTCAGCAGCTCGTGGTAGCATGAGGGCTGAGAAGGAAAAGCAAAGAAGGGAAGTTGTCTGCAGCGAGTTGTATGCAGAGATTATCAGTGTCTGGGTGAGTGGCCTTGGGCTGGATGTGGCCGTGGGCGATCTGGCGACATTCCCTGGCCGGGGGGAAGTCCCGTGTGAGCGCGGCAGTAGATCCTGGTCTTGCAGCCCTGGTTTCAGCAGGGGTGGTGAAGCATTGCTCGTGGAGAGCACTTCCCACCTGTGGATCAGCTCTCCCTCCCACGGTGCTGAGACCTGAGCGAGCCCCCAAGCCCCCCCAGGGGGCTGCACCCCTCACTGGGGGCTCCCGAGGCTGCAGTGGGCGTCGTGCACCCCACAACTGAGACATTGCTGTGGATCCCAGTGGGTCAATCTGCTCTGTGAGCCTGGGGGCCCTGGGCAGGGCTGGGGCTCTCAGCATCCATTCTGCCAGCCTGGTACTGCCTGCACTGCCTTCCTGGGGACCCTTGGGTGCTCAGGCTCAGATCTGCTCCCCTTTCCTCCCGTGGGGAGCCCAGGGCTGCTCTGCTCACGGCCGGGGGTAGAGGACTCGCACATAGAGACAAAATTACGTAAGGGCTGCGGATGACTCATGTCCCTGCTTTTCCCTGGATTGTGCAGAGATGGAGACTCAGCCACTTGCATTTTCTCCTCCAGGTATCCACGGGAGGAGAGTGCAGTGTTTGGGAAGGAGCAGAGGCTCCCACTTCCCGGCAGCACCGCGAGCAGAGCCTTGCCACGGTCCTGCCTGGCAGCTGCCTGTGGTGCCAGGGAGTGAGGGCTGTGAGAAATCACCAATTCCTCACTCTCTGCGTCTCTCTGGCAGGTTAGGGCAGGTTAGGGCTGTTACCGGGACAGGAGATGCTCCAGCATCCTCGCGGGAAGGCTCTCCCAGCTCCCAGCAACTTCCTCGGACAAGCTGGGGGAGTGCAGCACACAAAGGGCAGCGTGTCTGGCGCTGGGGCGGGGAGCAGCAGCGATGGTTTCCTGGGGAAACCGCTCCGTGACTGTCGGCCGTGTCACCTCAGGAATGGAAACCGAAACTCAGCGCTTTCGGCTCCGTGTTTGTCTAAAATCGGCAGATCCTGGGTTTCGGCTCTCCCCCGCCCTAATGCTGTGGATGTGCTGACGCTGCTTTGCCTCCTCCCTGCTCCAGCAGCGGCTTCCTGCGCTCTGCCGCCAGGGATGGAGGGACGGCAGAGCCGGCTGCTCCCGGGGCTGCTCCCGGGGCTGCTCCGCCGCTCCCGGGTCAGTGACGAGCAGGGCCGGAAGCTTTATGTAATACAGGGAAAGCTGTTTGCTTCTAGAGTGGGAGGGAAAATATCCCACCTGTAAAATCAGTGAAAACTCCAGATATCCCACCTGTAAATCCAGAGTGAAGCCTCAGTGCCAAGGCTGTTCTGCCTGGGTGAGCTGGGCACTGCCCGTCCTGGCTCGGGCACCTCAGGAGAGTAGTGCCAGGTATTTTGTTTGTTTTTTACTGTTGTCTGATGCTGTCACAGAGACCTTTGCTGTGGTTTAGAGTCAGGTCTGCAGAGAGGATGATTCCTGCCCCAGGCAGTAGCAAATGGGGATGGACTCCATCACTATGGACCACTCTGATACAGGGCTGGGCTTTGCTTGGTCACTCCTTCCCAGGCAGGGATGGGATTGGTGCTGCCTGTTATGGGAAACCATAACAGTTCCCATGGCAGCTGCAAGGACAAAGCTGGGGAGCACTTTCCTGGATGGGAACGCTGAGCATGGGGGCTCCATGGGGTCAGATCCCACTGTGAGGCTGAGCCACCCACTGCTCCTGGCTGGCAGAGCCTGGCTGCCCGTGCAAGTGGCGGTCCTGTCACAAGTCCAGCAGTGACCAGAGTGTGTTTGCACAGCCCCGGTGGCTTTGCTGCCCAGGAATACCTTGTTTCCACGGCCACCCAGTGCTCTACTGGGATCCATCCAGTGCCCTGTGCTCCGGTGGGGTCTGTTCAGCACCCACACACCTGGGCTGCCCCACTCCTCTCCTTGGTGGGAAAACCCTTCTCTTGGCTCCCCAGGCTGCTGCTGGATGGGAGCAAGGTGAGAGCTCCCTCTGAGGCACTCAGTGGCTGCGACTGCACAAAGCAGGAAGGTCAAAAACATCGTTTCTCTTCCTCCTTCCACTGGTGTTGACAAACGTGCCAGAAACCAGTCTCTGCCCCTCCTTCCTTCCTGCTCCAGTGCCGGCGTGCCCCACAGGCTGGCTCTGTGTTTCCTCCTCCCATTTGCTTTGAGAAAAAAAAACTTTTCTTTTGTCGCTAAGGCTGGCTTTGTGTTGAGGTGGCACCACCAAGCACCACGTGCCCATCAGTTGCTGGAAGGATTGAACAACGTCCCCATCAGCAGGGACACTTTGCCTCTGGGGCCTGCGATTTTTTACAGCCACTTGTAGCTGGAGGTGTGTTCGTTTTCCCTGGTTGTTTCCAGGGCTTGCAGCTGGCTTCTGGCATGAAGATAATTCCATTAAGTGGGAATGCTGGGGCTTGACCGCAGTGTTTGGCACAGCAGCTGCTTTACAGGTCAGGGATTTCTGAAGCCTTTTGTCCAGGCTGGTGAGATGTGGCTGCTGTTGTGGTTTCCTGGGGCTGGCGCTGTTACAGGAGCTTCCTGGGATTTTGCTTGGGTGCGTGTGTTTTGGGGTCATATCGGGTTGCAGGGTTTTTTTGTTCTGCGTGTTTTATCCCCAAATTTGCCCCATCACCAAACCAGGGCGAGGGCTGGGATGAGGTGCTAAGCTGTTGTGGGATGGGTTTGGTGAGGTGGGAAGGGGCTGAGAAGGGGCTCCACAGCCCTGGTGCTGAGGATCCCCCACTCCTCGGGCGCTGAGCATCAGCTGATGGTGCTTGTGTGGTAACACGTGCCCGCAAACTGGGGTGCGGGGTCCCCCGGCTGTCGGTGCCGCCCCACGAAACACGATGCAAATGAGACTCGGATGCTGCCGGGGGTGAATTTGGGGTTTGAGGTATTTTTCTGGCTCGAGGCTGAGCTCTGCAGCGGGTGCATCGCGCCAGGCGTGGAACCGAACGGAAAACGAAAGTGATGATGAACAGAAAGGAGGGCAGCGCTCTGCACCCCACCCCCGCCCCCCGAGCCCCGTTAAAAAGGAGGCTGCCGGGGGGACAGGGCTGAGGACCGGGGCTGCCGCTCAACATTCACTTAAAACTCCGGTGCCGCCGCTCCCGGCTCTGGACCGAATCTGAGCGCGGGGAACCCCGATCTGCGGGTGAGCAGCGCCCCCGGGAGCGGCCCCTCTGCACCGGGGGGACAGGACCGGGGGGAGACTCGGCCCCCGATGCGCGGGGATGCGGGGGTGGGACGGGGCCGGGCTGTGAGGCTGGTGCCCCCAGGAGCGCCCGTCCTGTCCGCGGCGCGATGCGGGCGGTGCTGTCCCGCCGGTGCCGGTGCCGGTACCGGCTTCTGCTGCCCTGAATGCCGGCGCCCGCTCCCCTCGGTGCCCCTTCTCCTGGTGCCGGTCCCCCCACCCCGCTGCCTGTCCCTCTTGTCCGGTGCCGGCTCCCCGCTCCCGGCGGCGGTCCCGGTGCCGATCCCCCCCGCCCGGTGGCCGTGCCGGCTCCTGCTCCCCCCGGCGCCGGCGGGCGGGGCGGGGCGGGGCCGCCGTGATGCAATTTCCGCGAAGTCCGGCCCCGGTTTGAATGCAGGGAGGCCCGAGAAGCGAAACTGCTGCCGGCGGCGAGTCCCCGGGTCCTCGCGGGTCCCCCCACCGCGGCGGCGGCGGCGGCGGTGAGAGCGGCGGAGGGCGCTCCGGGGGTGGGGGAGCTCCGGGGATGCGCGGTCAGCGGAGCGCCCTGGGGGGCTGCAGGACCGAGGGTGCCCCCGGTAGCCCCGCAGAGAGCCGTGGGGTGCTGCAGGGCGAGCGGGATGCTGCAGGGCGTGCGGGGAGCGCATCCCGCTCAGCCCCCGCCCCGGCTCGCAGCGTCCCTGCCTGGGCTGGATGCGTTCGGCAGAGGAGGGTCACAGCCAGGGTGCAGATTTTGAGGTGCAAAACCCTGTTTGGAGGGTGGGGAGAACCGCGGGGGTGCACAGTGCTGCCTTTGGTGAGCGATCCCCGACAGTGATATTCTAACCCTGCTGCCGCCTCGGAACTCCGGGAATGGCATCTGGGAGCTCCCGGTGAACTTCTTACAGTTGGATAAAAGCAACTGCAGCATCCGGGGGTCCACGTGTCTCGGGGCTCTGCACACACTGGAGGGTCTGTGCCTGCACACACACTCGGGCAGTGGTGTCGCGGCGGTCCCTGCTGCAGCCCGGCTGGTAGTGCCGGCTCTTGGGTGGGATGTGGGGAGGGCTGTCTGGTTGAAAAAGGCTGGGAAAGGGGGGCGCCAATAACTTCGGAGGCTGTTTTTGCACTGGAGAGAGATTCCAGAGGGGTGCGGTTTCGGTGCAGCCAGGAGAACTGCGGGTGGTGGGGCGGCACTGGCCGGCATCTGCCAGGCAGCTCCTCTTCCACCGTTCCCAAACCCTCCCGACCAGCCCGGCCGCACTGATCGCTGGTGGGGTGCTGGAGATGCTGGGAAGCTCTTGCACTGTTGCTCTGACTGCTGCTTGTAGCTGTAGAAAAACTTCCAAGGGCCAGTGCTGGGCTAGGTCGGGTAAGTGGGGTGTGGGGCTGCAGCCCCCCAAGGCACATGGTCCCCTGTCCCCATCCCACTCCCAGCACTGATCCACGTCACTTGCTGTGATCGAGGGGCACTTGGCTTACTCCAGCGTAGCGCGTTGCCCAACGTTCTGTCAATAATTAACGAAGGCAGGAGCTCAGAGAAGGGCCACCTTCCTCCTGGTGGGACAGGATGGCTGTGGAGCATCGGGGTGCAGGGGCACGATGAGCACTTCTCTACCACAGCCGTGCTTCCCCTGGCCATCTCCAGGGAAGTGTGATTATCTCTGGCCACAGCGCTGCCCTGCAAGGCGCCTGCCAGGGACGATGCTTGGACACAGCGTGGCCTGGCCCTGACCCAAAGCGTTTTCCTGAGTGCAGAGGAAATTCCATCAGCGAGGCCATGGTGTGCTCTGTTTGGGTTTGGTTTGTGGCAAGGCTGGACCAGAGCTGGGCAGAGCGTGTGTGGGGCTGTGTTGGTGCCTGGGAGAGAGGCAGAACTCGCTCAGATGGGGCTGGGGGTACAATAAATCAGCCTCTGTCTGTCATGGTGCCTTGTCACCCATCGGCAGGATGTAAGTGGCTTTAAATGCCAGGCTGAGCTTTTCAGGATCAGTGTGAAAAAGGTTGTTTTTTCTTGAAATATACAAAATTCAGCTTGTAAATCATGGTCTGTGGCTTGCTGGTAAATACTGCTCCCCTTCTGCTCTTACCTTCCCTGAAGCATTTGGATTTTGCCCTGTTGACATCAGTTTTATTCCCAGTGGGACAGCTGTCTTGGGGCACACCTCCACAAGCTTCCTCGTGCCTTGCATCTTCCCTCCACCCGAGCGTGGATTGCAAAAGTTCCCTTCTTTTTTTTTGGTTTTTTTTTTTTTTTTTTTTTTTTTTTTTTTTTTTTTTTTTTCCCTCTCCTAGTATGAGTGCTGTAGAGAGAGAAAAGCTTTAATTTGGCGTCAGCACTAGTGCTGTGCAGAGACTTCGAGCAGGGTTTGCACTTCCTCTTCCCTCCCACCTCCAGACCCAGAGCATGTTCTGGCAGTTTGCTCAAAATCAAACGCCTTCTTAAAAAAATAAACAGCAGGGAAATTGACCCCTTTAAAGGTGGAATATTCCCTCTTATCTTTTTTGCAGCTGGGATGCCCTGCCTAGGCATGAATTCCAGTGGCACCCTGGCTGTCCTGCTCGGGATTTATGGGCAGTTCTTAAGAGTTTAGCCGGGCGGGCCGGTACGGCGGTGCTGCGGGACCGCGTCTCCCGTGAGCTCCGCGGCCGTGGACGAGCCCGGACCGGCAAGTTCGGCTCCCTGGGCACGGAGCCGAGTGCCAGCGATCGGGTTTCTTCCTCTCCCGTGTGTGTAGCTGAGTTCACTGGAGTTTTCACAGATGTCACACAAACCCCGAGCGCCTTTCCCAGGAGGGCTCGGCCGGAGGCGGAGATTTCCAGAGGAAGGAAGGTGGAACTGCTAAGGGAGGGATACCAAAGTGTTCCCGAAACTGCCGAACTCTGTTCCACTGGGAACGTGCTGCCCTCGACAGCTTCAAAGGAGCTGAAAGGCTGAGCGTGACCCGTGTCCCGCTGCGGGCGTTCCCGGGAGCAGCCCGGCCCTCCGTGTGCCCCTGCCCCGTGCGAGGTCCCGGGGCAAGCTGAACCTGCGAGGGACACTCCCTCTGCCCCGGGGTCCCGCTTAGCTCCAGTCCGTCCCTGATCTCCCGGGGAAAGCCGAGTGGGAATGCTCCCTTGGAGCAAACGGCCTCCCCAGGAGGGATTTTGGCCCCCACAAGGTGCAGGGTTTTTCCCTCCCGCAGCCCAGCCCTGGGAGCAGGCTGTGTCTCGGTTCCCAGTGTCTGGGGGTTTTTCTGGTGCTCACAGCCTGGAGCAGTCTGACAGGAGCAGTTCCAGGGGGTCTGCAGCCCCCACCAGCACTGTGATGCCTTTGCTGGGAATCAGAGGAGCATCCCTTGATGCCCTTGGGTGTGAGACAGATTGTTCCACTCTCCCTTCTCTCTTCACAGGTGCTTGTTTTCAAATTTTCCCAAATTATTTCGTTTTGGTGCAAAGCATTTTATCTGCATCAATCAGCAATCAGGCAGCACCAGAACCTCAGCTGTGTCTCAAAGTTTTCTTTTTTTTTTGTAGTAGAACCAGAACAAACAAGAGCTCCTGACCCCTGGACTACAGAAAGTTTTATTCCAATGGCTGTGACCTTGTTACAGCCGGAGGATAGGAATACCCTGGCTGTCTGCTGGCCCCAGCCAGCTCGGGGTCACTGCTCTTCTTTCACTGCCAGCCTGCACTGAGTGCTTCAAGTAAAGGTTTGGAAGTGAGGGCGCAGAGTGAATCTGGGTGATTTAGCTCTGGATGCAGAGCTCGTGGCATGGCACAGCGGTGTGGCACAGTGACCCCAATCAAGCCAGCGCTGGCGTGGGAGTCTGCCACGGAATCCCACAGCTTCCCAAAACGGAAACCTGCAGCTCTGCCCAGTGCCAGGCTTGCTGCCAGGCCTTGAGAGATAAGCTGAGCGGGTGTTTATCCACCGAGCACGTGTCTGACCTGATGCACACACAGCAGTAGGATTAGATGGCTCCTTCATGGCTCAGCAGCAGGTGGATGCTGTGACACTGGGATGGGAGGTGAGGAGCTCTCTAAGGGTATGCTGGGAAAGTGGATGATGCTCCAACCACTTCCAGCTCAGTGTTTGTTGTCTGGAGCTCCAGCTGGAGCAGCAGCCTCAGCACTCCTTGCCCACTTTGTCCAGCACCGTTTATCCAGAAAAGAGCAAAGGATACTTAAATAAAAATGCAGAAGCAATGCAAGATTTTCCTTCCTGCTCCATTGTCCACTGGACCTCAGCTGTAAATCCTGCTCTTCCCTGGCATTGCCAGAGAGCCAGTCTGTGGTGGATGCTGGCCAGAAGCCCAAGTTGGGTGCTCAGCATGAGGCTGGTGGCTTTTCTTGGCAGCACACCCTGCCCAGAAATGTGCCCCGGCATGTTCCATTCACCCTGACCACGTGGCCCAGCCACCAAACCCTGCAGCATCATTCCCAGGGCTGCTCCTGGCCTCTGGTTACCCAGGAAACTGATGGCAAATGCCAGAGCTGGTGGCTGGAAAGGGCAGTGAGCCATGAGTTGCCTTCCCCGCCGCTAGGGCCGAGCTCTCCCACCTGGATGTTTACCGAGCTGTCAGCTGGAGAGATGCCTGTTCCAGCATGCCCATCTCCCAGCCTTTCATGCTGCAGCCCAGGAGCAAAAAGGGTGGTTGCTACATTACTTAATTCCAATTAATCTTTTGTGCTACGGGGCGGATGGGCTGAGTGGCTGGAGCTGGGTTCCTCCCACTTGGCGTGGGGCTGCCTGGCCAAGTCGGGGAAGAAAACAGGACAAAGAAAGTTGGCAGGAGGGACCCAAGGTGGGGCAGGTGCTGGCAGCAGAAAGAGGTAGTTGGATCGTGTGTCCATGGTCTGGAGATCAGTGGCTGCTGTGGGGACCGTGCTGGGCCCTCTGGAGCGGTTACTGCTTTGGATGGTAAATGCTGATGGTCTGTAGGGGCATCAGGGACCAGGCTGAGCCCTGCTGGGAACCAGCACCACTCAGCAGCCTGGTCCCTGAGCAAAACCCTCCCCTGGGACCCAGGCTGGTGGGGGAACAGAGCTGGGGGAGAGGGTCTGAGGCCAAGGCTGCCTGGGTGAGGTTCCTGGCTGTGCCAGTGCCTCTGTGTGCACCCGCCAGGGATTGTCTGATGTTTCCTGCTAAGTCACTTACTCCTTGTTCCTTTGTCAGGCTTCATGAGCTCGCACCGATGACTGGCAGGTATGCAGTGAGCTAGGACAAGGCCACTCGCTCCATGGCACCTCCTCCCCACGGCATCACCTTCTAAGATCTTCCTGCCATTAATTTAGCCCCGCTGAAGCTGCTGCCAAAGATGCCAACAGCCAACGGCCCAAAGGTGCCACTGGGCAGCCTCCAGCAGCAGCTGGAGCTGCTTCTGGTCTGCTCCAAGTGCAGTGTGAAGGAGAACGAGATCACCTACCACCCTCAGGAGGTGGAGCACAAGTGCATGTATGAGATCCTGCTGGCGCGCTGCCGCAGCCGCCGGAACAAGGCATGGAGGAAGGTGTCCCGGCGGCCGGGCTTCCCCAACCCGGCGCGCTACGCTGTCTGCAGGTACTACGTGATGGGGCTGGGCTGCAGCAGGCACAAGAACCAGTGCACCTTTGCCTGGAGCGTGGAGGAGGCCATGGTGTGGAACTTTGAGAGGGAACACCAGCTGGAGCGGCGCTGGCTGAAGGCAGCGGTGCTGCAGGCGCAGCTGGGGGGCCACCCCGCTGCCGCCCCCCACCTCACTGCCGGAGCTGCCGGCGAGATCACCAGCGAGTTCGGGGGGTACTTCCAGGAGATCTGCAAGCATTGCTTCTTTGGCTGCCCCCAGCGCATCACAGTGGGCGGCTGCGGGCGGCTCTGTGAGTCCCACCGCTCCTGGGACCCGCTCCTGGTGCACGCGGTGCTGGACAGCCAGAAGAAGCAGCAGTACACGGCCATCCGGCCCTGCCCCGAGTTCATCGAGACCCTGGCCTACTGCCGGTTTGTGTCCCGGGACCGGCCCTGCCGGCACGGCCCGCAGCGCTGCCAGTACGCCCACAGCGACGTGGAGATGGCCGTCTGGAAGGCCGAGAGGGAGCACGGATTGCTGCGCTCCGACCTGCTGCCATCCATGGGTAACGGCGGCACCAAGGGCAAGCCAGCAGCGCCTGCGCCCGTGTACTTCTACTGCCATGTCTGCCTGGTGACCTGCAGCTCGCAGGAGAGCTTTGAGAACCACTGCTCCTCCATCGAGCACGTGCAGATGCTCTCGGCCGACAGCTCCATGCAGTGGGTCCACCGCGCACCACCGCTCGGGCTGACCAAGTTCTCACTGTGCAGCAGGTAAGGCATCCAACAGGGAAGAGGGCAGGGGCAGCAGGGAGCTGCCGGCTCCCTGAGGATCCCCATGCCACCAGGCACGGGTGGCACCTGGAACACCTCTCTCCTGACAGAGCGGAGGTGTGTGAAATGGGGAACAGCTGCACCAAGGCTCATTCCAAAGAGGAGCTGCAGGAGTGGATTCAGAGGGTGAAGGTTTCTGTGAAGAAAAAGAAGCAAGCCCTGAAGGATGGGCTCTTGTCCTACCAGGACCGGCTCCTTGCTGAGTATCGGATGTGCTCCAACGAGGTGTTAATTGTGAGTGGTGGGCACAGGGTGGGAGCGCTTTGGTCCAGCACATCACAGGAATCCTCTGGTGTGAGAGCTTGGGTATGGAGCCCACTGCTCACCTTGCTAATGGGGATGCAAAAAGGGATGTGGCATCCTCCTTCCTTCATCTCTTTGGAGACAGCAACCTGAGAGCCTGCTCGGGGTACCTGAGCTATGCCATGGGTCCTCTTGCTTCCCAGGGCTGCTGCCTGGAGCAGCAGTGGGTGAGGATGGAATATGAGGATGTACTCTTGATCCCTCTTGGGAGGATGTAGCGTAAAGGCAAGGATGAAGATGGCACTGTGAAGGGCTTTGAGGTGTGTCCCTGGGATGCTGCCTTCAGTCCCTCCTCTCTCATGACTCCCCACAGATGGCTGAGCACATCGAGGGTGTCCAAGTTGTGTGTGAGCAGCCTCTGCATGTGCAGCTGGAGGACAGGAAGAAGAAATACCAATGGCGGTTCAAGGTCCACTCCCAGGTAAGCTCAGTCCTTTGGAGGGTTTTGTTTCATTGGGTTTTTTTTTAGTTATTATTTCTGCAAGGGGCAGAAGAATGGGGATTTGGGATGTATAAATGAGGACATGTGCTGGGTACACAGGAGCGGCTCAGGTAGTGCCTGCACTGGGGCTGTGTGCAGGGCATGCAGCCACTGTGTCTCCTGTCTTGTGCCATGGTCCTGGGCAGACCTGGCTGGTCTCAACACCTCCCCTGTGTCATCTCAAATGACAACATTCAGCTGCTTTCCTGACCAGGATTTTGTGGATGTTGTGAGCAAGAGCCTGTCTTCTCCATAGCAGATTTTCCATTTACTGCACACTGGTTGATATTAAACTGAAACCTGAGGTTCTCTGAGACCTTAGAGTAATTGCTGTGTGATTGCATGAGGAATAAGCTGTGGTGAGATTGACACAGAGTTTGGTTCCTCTAGCAGCTTTTTCTAGGAAATGCTTCTGGAGCACCTCACCAGCTGCTGGGCTCTTCCCGTGGGCTGCCCTCACTGTGTCTCTGTCTTCTCCTCAATGGCAGATGCAGCTGCAGCATGTGGCCCTGCTGAAGCGGGACCCTGGAGTCAACTTCTACTTCTCGGGGAATGGCCTTTCCCGGGGCCTGCAGTACATTTGTGGGGACCACGTGGCCACCGTGTCCTCCTCGCCCCGCACCGTGCTGGTGGAGGTCAGCATGGAGTGCTGCATCCTGGGCATCTTCGAGCAGTGGGTGGTCTTCGACTTCGGCAAGCGCCCCGTCCTCATGCAGAGGATCAAGGTGAAGGTGGGCCGGCGGGAGACGCCCCAGCACGTGCCCAGCACCAGGGAGAGCGGCCGCCCCGTCAACTTCGTGCGCTGGGATCGGGGCAACCGCGTCATCGTTCCCAGCGTGCCAAGGACTGAAGAAGATGTGGCTCTGCTGGCAAAGTACAAACCGCCTGCTCTGGCGCTGGATTACCAAAGTGAGAGTGGTGCAGTTGTTCCCATCACCCGGCTCAACTATCGGGAGAGGATGCACAGCTTCCTCTTCCGTGAGGAAGAAGCTGAGCAGGCTCTGATTGCCAAGTAAGTGCCAGGTGTGACACTCCTTTTGGAGTTCTCCTTCACTGGGGACCACAGGCCTGTTGCTAACCCTTGGGGCCATGCCTGCTCCTGGGGTCTTCTTTCATTCTAGGTTGGTTCTTGTGGTGCCTTCCCAGAAAACTGGAAACGTGCCAAGAAGGATGGCTTGCTGGGTCTCATCCTGTGGCCATGGATTAGCTAGAGCATGGTTTCTGTCTGTGTGTGCTTGGGGGGCTGACAGACCCTCTCTGGGTGTAGGTGGCACTCCTCTCTCCATGGAGGAGGGCTCAGCAACTGACAGATCCTTTCTCTGCTCTTCATTTGGGTGTTTCCTCCTTTCAGACTCAACCTGCGTGTGCTCATCTCGCTGACCCCCATGCTGCAGAGCCTCTCCATGGGGGCGAAGTTTGCTCTCTCTGGGGAGCTGTTTGCTGAAGTGCCTACCCCTTACAACCTCTCACCAGACACGGACGAGGGGTACCTGCTGAGCAGGTCTGTGCCCACTGCCTTCCTGGCCCTGGACCCACCTGTGGACAATCGGGTTTATGAAGTTTTTGTGGAACATAAAGCCACCACGGAGAAGACCATCTGGCTACAGATACCAAGCAGATGCTGCTTGGAGCTGAACTTCAAGGCAAACACCTCCCACAAGGTGGAGATCCAGTTCCAAATAGACCAGCTGCTGTTCCGGCAGTGGCACCAGGCTGTGGACCGCCTGTTTGATGAGAAGCTGGTCCTGCCAGATGTTGCCAGTTGCTCCATCCCCTACTCTCTTGGGTCGCCACAGAGAGGGAACAGCAAGCAGAAACAAGCCATCTCCTTCATCACGGGCCAGCCGACCACCAGCCGGCAGGTCCCGCCTCTGCTCATCTATGGGCCTTTCGGCACAGGGAAGACATTCACCTTGGCCATGGCCACCTTGGAGATCCTCAGGCAGCCCAACACACGGGTGCTGATCTGCACTCACACAAACAGGTTAGCAGGGAAGAGGCAATGAGAACTGCCTCAAGTTCTGTGGCAAGAATAAATAGATTAAAAGGGTCTTCCTTAGGGAGTGCTTAGTCAGCAGTGCAGGCATAGCCCCCTCAGCTGGAATGCTGGCCAAGCTGGTGCATTGCTCACTGGGGGGGTGAACGGGAGTCAGGGTGCATGAGACAAAGTCAAGGTGCCCTTTTCTCAGTGTGCACTTCAATTGCTCGTTTAAATAAATTAGTTTTTGTCAAATTTGTCTTAAACTGCTCTACTTCCTGCTAGGAGGAAGCCTGGCATGGGTGGAAGTCTTTGTGGAAGAGGCAACTCAGACTTATAGAATCCCTGAATGGTTTGGGTTGGAAAGAACATTACAGCTTGTCTTGCTCCTAGCACTTCCCCTAGATCAGGTTGCTCCAAGCCCTGTCCATCCTGACCTTGAGCACTTAACATATTCCTGCCTCATCATAAAACAGGAATGTGGCTGGAGAGACCGTTTTCTCCAGCCTTTACTGTGTACTGCAAGAAGTAGAAAGCTGCTGCCTGACCATGCTGGGATAATGTTGTGCTCTAGTTGCCCTTGAAGGCTGTTTGGCTCTGTGTACATGCCAATCTATTGACTTTTCCAGGGAGAGTTGGGGGAAGAGAAAATGCAGATCTGGTCTGAATGCCACTGGATCTGCCTTCAAAGAAAGCAGGCCAAGACTGTTAAAATTAGAGCAGTTACACTGAAAAGAGTGTCCACATCTGATCCTGCAGGCTGTTACTGCCTCAGTTTTTAATGCATAATAGATGTGACTGCTAATCTTAGCCTGTTCCAGGCTGTTTGCTCGCACGGAAGCTTTTCCTGTAGGTCTTGTCTCACCAAGGGATGGGGAAGCTTTGCTATCAGAGAGCTCCTTGTCCCTTGGCCCTGCACAGCATCAGGGCCACAGGTTTTGTTGGGCACATCACATTTTTCCCTAAGTGTGTCAAGAGATGTCGTAGTCTCAAATACCAATTCCTATTTTAAATCATGCTGTTGAAAGAGGCTGGGAATTGGTGGCTGCGTAGGCACTGGTTCCTTTGTGCAGTTGTGAATGTCTGCTGTGACAAGTGTGGTGTCATCAGAGCCAGGAGAGAAACTGGATGTGTGTTGCAGAACGATGAGAGAGAACTTTGTGTCACAGAATTTAAGAACAGCACCAACGATTCCTTTTCCCTTTTGTTCCCCTCCAGCGCTGCTGACATTTACATCCGAGAGTATTTTCATAACTATGTGACCACGGGCCATCCATGGGCTGTTCCCCTGCGGATCGTCTCCACCGACCGGTCCGTCAACGTGATGGACCCCATCACCCGCATGTACTGCTGCCTCTCGCCAGACCAGCGCTCCTTCCGCCACCCCACGCAGGCCGAGATCGACAAGCACCACATCATTATCACCACCTCCATGCTCTCCAAGAACCTGAAGGTGGAGCGTGGCTACTTCACCCACATCATGATCGACGAGGCCGCGCAGATGCTGGAGTGCGAAGCTTTGGTTCCGCTCTCCTACGCCAATTTTGAGACGCGCATTGTCCTGGCTGGGGACCACATGCAGATAACCCCAAAGCTGTTCTGTGTTGGGGGTGGGCAATCTGCTGATCACACCCTCTTGAACCGGCTCTTTCAGTTCTACCAGAAGGAGAGCCATGAGGTGGCCAAGAAGAGCAGGATCATCTTCAATGAGAATTACCGTTCCACCGCCGGCATTATTGAGTTCATCTCCAAGCACTTCTACATCGGCAATGGCAATGCTATCCAAGCCAGTGGGAACATCCCACCCCACCCCGAAACTTACCCCCTCGTGTTCTGCCATGTGTCTGGTGTGGCTGAAAGGGATATCTCCATGATTTCTTGGCAAAACGTCTCCGAGATAATACAAGTGATTGAGAAAGTGAAGGAGATCTATCAGAGGTGGCCAGATGAGTGGGGGGTCCGGGATCTGAAGAAGATCTGTGTGGTCTCTCATGGGACACAGGTACCTGGAGGAACCCTGCATTCCAACTGAGGGGGCTATGCCTGCACTGCTGACTAAGCACTCCCTAAGGAAGACCCTTTTAATCTATTTATTACTATTTGTGCTAGTAAAAATAGGAAATCTGGGGTCTCATGTGCCTTCAGTGTTTTTTTGAGGCACTCTCCATTTAAGTGGAGTGTCCTGGGTGGTTGGAGCAGAGGTCGTGGGATGGCTTAGTTAAACACTTCTATCAGCATCTTCTAGGGAGGTTAATTACAGGGCAGTGGGAGCTGTGGCTGAAGCCAGCCCAGATGTGTGGCTGTTTTCAAGTAGTTTGAGGAACGTGCACCAGGTGATGAGGGAAATGTTTGGTGGGTGACATTTCTGAGCTGAGATCAGTTGTGCCTCTTTCTTACCAGGTTTCTACAACAAGACAAGAGCTGAGGAAAAAGCAGCTACAAGATGTGGTGGTGGAAAACTACGAAAATTTGCCAGGTTTGTGTCTTGTGTAACAGTCCCTCATGCCTGGCTGTATTTTGGGGTCTTCTGTGTGAGAGTCATACACATCTTTTGAAGTCATGCTGGTGGACATGAGGGTCCCTAGCAACTACAGCCATGGGGTAACAGGCAGGGGGAAGAGACACTTGGGCATCAGCAGAGGAGTTTCCAACGTCTTTACATTTTCCTCCTTGTTAAAATGAAAAATATTGGCTATTGTTGTGGAAAAATACCTCTCTGGGAGGTGCTGCCAGGCAGAGCTCCCCTGCCCTCTCAGTGTCTCTGCCACCACCGCAGTCCCGATTAGGAGGGAGTGCCTGGAACTCCTCTGGCTGATTTCCATACCCTTCTGGTTGGTAGAGCTTTGATTTTGTCTTTTCCTGAGTGAATAAGATTTCACACTGAATTAAATTTGTGCCCAGCTGTCAACTCATTTCAAATACGTGGACTTTGCTTTGTAGGAGGGTAGAAACCCTGTAAGTGCCATGCCAGAGACTTGAGTATGTGTGAATCATGTGATGCCCTAAGTACCAGAGAGGGAGGCTAGTGACAGAAGGGAATTGAAACTAGGATGGGTACCAATCACAGAACAGCTCACTAGAGAAGGAGTCTCCTGCTCTGGATGACAAGAGAGGGATAAGGCTGGTTTTGTCCTCAAGGACTTAATTTATGACTCATCTGTGTTTTCATTATTTTTTTTATTGTGCAGCTGGGACTCCTTGGGGTGAGAGTGACTGACCCCAAGGGGTGTTTGTGATCTCCACACCCTGTCTTTGCAGCCTCTTCCCAGCTCTGGCATCACTAGGGTGCCTCTTGTTGGTTGTTAGTTGTTTTGTGATTCGCAGAGCTCTTCCTGAGTGGAGAGGGATCCTTGCAAATGATCACTGCTCTTGTTCCTGCAAGACCCTCAATTCCTCAGGGAATTTGATATTCACAGCAAACTCTACCTATGTTTGCAAGGAGGGGCTGCTGGTGGCACTGGGCATGCTGGGCTACTCCATGGGTGCTTGTGGCTGCACTGGTGCAGTGCTCTGCCTTATCCCACCTCCAAGCTGTCCTTCCCTCCCTGGTGTGTGAGTGGTGGTGCCTTGTGATGTCCATCCTGGTTCATGCACAGAGGGTCTCACGATCCCCGAGAGCTGCTTTACTCATGTCAGGTGACCCCCATGTTTCAGCCAAGCGGGGTGACATCAGTCCATGGCTGTGTGACACAGTGTAGACAGGTGGCAGCCAGGCCTGGTCTTCCCTGCTGGGTTCTTGTGAGTGACTTTTCCCTTGTCCCCTCTGGTGCAGGGCGTGAGTTTCGGGTCATAATCATCAGCACGGTCCACACCAGCGAGAGCCTGCGCGTCTCAGCCTCCCACCACCTCGAGTTCTTCAACGAGGCCCGAGTGCTCAACACCATCATGACCCGGGCTCAGTCACTGGTGGTTGTGGTGGGGGACGCCGTGGCCTTGTGCTCCCATGGCCAGTGCAGCAAGGTCTGGAAACGGTTCATCCAGCAGTGCATCGACAAGGGGAGCATTTTCCCGGAGAGCCTGACAATGGCTCAGATCAAACAGGCTGCGTGTGACAAGGAGAGCTGGAGCAGGAGCGTGGAGGGGGACGAGGAGGACAGCGACACAGACTCCTCGAGCTCTGAGGGTGAGAGCATGAATCCAGATGATCCCATCCTCCAGGAGCTCTTAGACGAGAGCAAGAACTTGCTGGTGACAGTATCTGATGAAGGGCTGCTGAATGTGAAGGCCGAGGCTTCAAACCAGTGGAAAGACAAGTGGGAGTATGTCAGCTTCTCTTCTCAGATGATGCAGCAGTACCTGCATATGCACCCCCAAATGTACAAGAGGTGTGAGCTGATCAAGGAGGCATTTGACAGAGCTTCTGCCTTCACCCTCAATGACTCCCCTGCCATGAACATCCAGATCAAAGGCAGAGTTAACTGTGGGACAGCCTTCACTGGGGACGAGGTGCTAGTGGAAATCCTGCAGAACAGCACAGGTGACAGCAGCAGCCACCGCCCACAGGGGAGGGTGGTGGGCATCCTGAAGCGCGCTGAGAGAGAACGGACCTTCATCTGCATGATGGATGAGTTTGATCCCCGTGTGATGATACCCATCGATCCCACTGTCACGAAAATATTCGTCCCAGGGCTGAAGGAGAAGCCCAATGTCATCCCCATCCGCAAGCTTGTCAATGGGAAGTACAGAGTGGTCAGCTGTGAGAAGATCAGCCAGGAGACAAGGAGGTGCCAGTTCTTCTGTGTCCAGGTCATCTCCTGGAGGGAAGGGTTTTACTACCCTTTGGGGGTAATAACAGAGATCCTGCAGGCAGCACTGACTTTGGAAGAAGGCTTAAAGATCCTCGCCTTGGAGTATGGTTTGGAGAACAAATACCCAGCTGCTGTCACCAGAGAGTCAGCCAAATACACCTCCAACAGCAACATAAACCTCACCAAGGAAACTCGGAAGGACTGTCGGAATTACATGACCTTCACAATTGACCCCCAAGGTGCCAGGGATTTGGACGATGCCATCAGCGTTAGGGATCTTGGGCGTCACTATGAGATTGGGATCCACATTGCAGATGTGGCTGGCATAATTCCCAAAGGCAGTGCCTTGGACCTGGAAGCGAAGAAGCGGGGTGTCACCTTCTATGCTCCCAAGCAGGAGCCTCTGTGCATGTTCCCACCCAAAATCAGCCAAGATGTCTGCAGCCTCCTGCCACAGAAGGATCGACGGGTGATCTCCTTGTTTGTCACCGTAGAGAAGAAGACTGATCAGATGTTAAAGGGAATCTTCACCGTCTCCGTGATCCGCTCGGACAGACAGCTGTCCTACGAAGAGGCAGAGCTCTGCATTAAGAGCGGCTACAGGGGAGCAGCGAAGGACCTTCGTTTTGATACCCTGGAGGACTGCATCGCTGTGGCTTATCACTTCTCCAGGATCCATCGGAAGTTTCGGCTACAGGAGGACTGTTTCTATGACCGGCTGGATGAGGAAAGTTCCCCAGGTAACAGGGGGTCCCATCAGATGATAGAGGAGTTAATGATCATGTTCAATAGTTTTGTGGCCGAGTTCCTCACCAACCAGGAGGTGACCAGAAATGTCACTCCTCTCCGGTGTCAGTGTGAGCCAAGTCTTCAACAGCTGTCACACATGAAAAACAAGTACAGCCACATCATTCCTTTGTCCATTCATCTCTTGCATCACCTGGGAGAAATACCTCCTGGCCAAGACTGCCCTAAAAATGTGGAGTTCAGTCTTCTGGGCCCCATCTGGGAGCACCTGCAGTCAGCTGCTAATGCCCGTGACTTCCAGAAGATGCTCGACCTCGTAGTCACTGATGACATCCACCCAAAGCTGGCCCCTGTGGCCCTGGAGTTCAGGAGACTGCTCAGCCGCTCCTACTTCTGTCGCTCCAACTCCACTGTGCAGTCAAAGGCAGGCCATTACTCCCTGCACGTTGACTCCTACACCTGGGCCTCCTCTCCCATCCGCCGCTACGTGGACGTCGTGGTGCAGCGGCACCTTCACTCTGTGCTCCACAAGAAGCCCCTCATCTATTCCACGGACGACATTGAGTTTCTCTGCCATGACTTCAACAGGAAGAATAGCCAGGCAATGACGTATGAGAAGAGAGCCCACTCCCTGCAGATGGCCAGCCAGCTGAAGGACCAAGTCCTGCAGAAGATTGCCTTTGTGGTGGATATCGAAGAGATGAGCAGGTTTTTTAAAGCCCTGTTTCCCCTGAACATGGAGAGTCTTCCAGATCCACAGAGAATTAGCTACAGGTCCCTTCAGCTGATAGAGCAGCCTGTGTTCATCCAGCAGCGGAACAGCATCAGGCTGACCTGGAAGAGGAGGATGTACTCTGCAGAGACAAAGGAGCAGAGCCTGCGGGAAGGACCCCTCTGCGACAAGAGTGTCACCCTCTTACGCACCCAGACGTGGCAGGAGGTGCTGACAGCCATCAGGAACGAGGAGTTTGACAGGGCTGCATCCCTCCTGCGGCAGAGCAAGGAGCTGTACCACCGGCACATAGGCTGGGTGCGGAAGAGCTCCTGCTCCCACTACATGGAGCTGTCCCTGGAGCTGAGCGCCGGTGACGCGCTGTGGTTCCAGCTCACCACCGACGTCAGCCGCGGCTTCCTGGTGCCCTTCGTGCAGCTGTGGTGTGTGACACCGGGGTTTGAGGTCTGCCTGCAGCACATGGAGAAGCCAATCGACTGCTTCTCGGCCTACGCCACGCTGCAGTCCAAGTCCAAGTACAAGAACACGACGGAGTTCAACAAGGTGTGGGTGCCCATGAGTGCCATGGAGTCTGCGTCCTGTGCCGTGGCTGAGAATGACTCAATTGTCCTCCATGATATTAAAATAAAGTGGGCAAAGCAAAGGACAAGCAAAGGACAGCTGCAAGGGAGCTTTGTGCTGAACAAGAAGTGGTTGGAGGACTGCTCCATTGAAGTGGACTTCTTCCATTGTTATCTGTGCATTCGTTTAGGTGGGCTGAAGCTTCCCAAGAGCCCTCAAAATGATGAGGAATGCCTTAGCCATGGCCTCCAGAACCTGTCTTTGCTTGACAATGGCAAATCAGAGAACAAACTTGTGGTTGATCCCGATACTTACACCTGGGTGGCTCATGGGGTCACAGAGGAGTTCAACGATGACGAGAAGTCAGACAGGTCTGGTCATCAGACTATGAATTTTTACATCCACTATATGTCTATGGAGACCATCCCTGTGGAGATCTCACAGGATTCTGCGAGGTTTACGGTGGAGCTCATTCCAAAGATGCTGCCAGACATGTAAGTGGGCTCAGCAGTGTGCTCTGGTTAACTGGCTTCCCACAGGACCCCTCTGCTGCACCCCAGGGGCTTTCCTCACTGCTGTGGCTGATCCCCTGAAAAACCTGCTCTTATCCCTGCTCTGAGCAGCCCAACTGTTGGGCTGTGGGTCTTTGGGGGTGTGGCAGCACACCTCAGCTCTGTTTTCCAGAGAGTCTCATGCTCTTCTGGTTGTCCCTGAGAACGGGGAGATAGGGGAAGGTGGTGAAATTTCCCTGAGCACCTGCTTCTTATATTACTGGCTTGCTGCAATATGTGTTGTAAAAGGTCAAGTGGAGCCCTAGAGTGGGATTTGCTTAGTGGGAGAGTTTTCCAAATCATTCCCCTTTGTTGTTGCTGCAAAGAAAGTTCTGCTCTTTTAGGAATTTAGGAATTTTAGGAAACATTGGAAGCTAATCCAGTAAAAGCGCGTGGGCCGTAACAAAACAGACTTGGGACAGGAGTTGTGCTCAAGTTCTGCTCTTTTTAAATCAGAGCCCTTCTAGTTTGCCCTTCCTCATACACAGCATAGGCTGCTATGCACCCCCAGTGCTGTAGCATTCTCAGGGCAGAATGTGCTTCCTTTTGCATCGTGAATTTTAGGAAACATTGGAAGCTAATCCAGTAAAAGCGCGTGGGCCGTAACAAAACAGACTTGGGACAGGAGTTGTGCTCCTTGCTCTCAACAGCTTTGCAGGCTCTGCTCTTCAGTCAGTTGAGAAATAGTCCCAGATGCAGAAGACCAGAATATGTATACGTTATTTGTGGTTTAAGTTCTTTATGGAAGGAGTTAATGCAACAACAAAGCAGAAAGGAAGAATAAGTAAGGCAGTTAAGCAAAGCTGTATTACAACTTTTGCTATTTTTTTGCTACATTCCATTCATTCCTATTTTTCCTTATCTGTCAGACGGAAAGAAAAAGCACTTTGGAAGCTCAAGTATGCCTCTGACCTTGCTAAAAGTATCGCCCTTGGCCACGAACCTCCTCAAAAATGTAAGTGCTAATATTAACCTTTCTTACCTTGTGGCTACTTACTTCTGGCCAGGCAGGTGCCCTGGCAGTTTCACAGGGGTGATAGGGGTGATGCTGCTATGTAATTTGGGATGCCCTGCTGGTGGCTGGCACGGCTGAGATTGTCATCCCCAGGACTCACAGAGATGGTTCATGGGCTGAGTATCTTGGCATGGGACAGGGATTATTTCTAGGTGGTCTTGTAATGGACCACCATCACTAGATACCTGCTGCACCCTCTTACTGGATCACTTCTGTGCTGCCCTCAGTAACCTTCTTTAAATTTGTTTTCTTGGCTCTTTGCTGTAACAGTCATGACGTCCAGAATCCTGCAGCAAAAATCCTTTGATATCCCTGGCAGCAACTGGAAACTTAACAAGAGTCAGAACCAGGCTGTTCTGGATGCTCTAAAAGAATCCTTCATGCTCATCCAAGGCCCACCAGGTAAGAGGGGACAGCAGAATACACCTGCTGTGGTGTGAATGGCAAGTGAGAGGTGATCTGCTGCTTTCCATTGGACCCTTGGTGAGCCAGGAGAAGGGAGCATGGGTTGGCATCACCCACAGCTGTGCAAGGCAGTCCCCTCCATTCTTGATTTTATTTTGTGACTGATCAGCTGGGTGCTGATCCAGAGCACGAGTGTTGTGGTTAAAATGTTCTCAGCAAATTCCTTTTTTTTTCTAGGCACAGGGAAGACTGTTGTTGGAACTCACATTGTCTACTGGTTCCATAAACTGAATGAGGAGAGTGTTGAGAAGGACAAAACACCATGCTTGGAAGATGAAAAGGACAAGAAGAGAAAGTGCATCTTGTACTGTGGCCCATCCAACAAATCTGTTGATGTTGTTGCTGGTAACTATCATCTTCTAAGCTCCTGAAGTGGCTTGTACTGGTGGGAGGGAGAACACGTGGTGTGGAGGGGCTGAAAGTGGGGCTGGTCCTTACAGAAACCCTGCGCTGCAGGGCGAGGACCAGTGGAGGTGGGATGATGAGAGAGGGACAGGGAGAGACAGGCCTGAGCACCACCAGTGCCTGGTGCTGTCTGAGCACACCTGCCCTCCTTCTCCAGAGATGCTGCTGAAGATGAAGAAGCTGAAACCACTGAGGGTTTATGGGGAGGCCATTGAGACGATGGAATTCCCATACCCGGGGAGCAACCGGAACATCTCCCGTAAATCCCTACGGGATGCAAAGCCAAAACGTGAGCTCAGGTAGGACAGCATGGCCCTGCAGGCTCCTAGGGTGCTGGGGAGAGGTGGCTTCTGCATCAATGAACAAACCACAGCAAATAGTTTCATTCCACCACTGCAGAGCAGCATTATTAACCTGCTTTCTAATTAATTCGTAATGAATTTTTTCAAGTGAATGTGTACACTCCAATGTGGCACCTAGTCAGGAAAACCAGGTTGTTGAAAAGTCTCTAGATGTTTTCATCTCCTTCTGGAACATCCCTGAACATTTCTGACTTTGTTCCTGCTTGCAGCTGCTAAAGGGAAGCAGTTGTATTTTATGTCCTTGAGGTTGAATTATTTGGTCTACAAAGATGGGAAGGTTTGGCTGTGAGTTTTTTAGCTAATGGGGTTTCTCCATGTAGGCAGGTGGTGTGGTCTGCTTCACTGTAGAAGAAATTACTCAGGTCTCAGTGTTGAGGAAAAATATTTATATATTGACTCTTTATTCAGTGAAATAATCCTGCATCATCGCATCCGGCGGGCACCCAGCCCCTTCTGGCAGAGGATCTGTCACTTTGACGCTCGGGTGAGGAACGGAGAGGAGATCACAGAAGCAGAAACAAAGGAGTGAGTAGGAAGAGACCCTGGGGAGAGATGGCTGACTTTGGCTGTGTGCCACCTCTGAGGCACAGATTAATAAACTGTGTGTTCAGAATAATGATAAAAGGTGATGAGCTCGAGGTTACAGGTACAGCACAGAGCCTCAGAATAATTTTTGCACTGGTGCTGTTGTCCATCTGGACCAAAATTCCAGTTCTGCCTGTGTGACCCTTGAATGCTTCACCTGGACCCCCTGCCCTGTTGAGTTCAGGACAAAGTACATTTCCTACAGTATCTATCCAAAGCCCTTTTCTGGGAACACCAGCTCATCCTGGGGAGGGAGGTGAAGCCATAATCATTTGGGAAAGCACAGCCTCTGCCTGATTCCCACGTGAGGAATGTGGAGGTGTTTCCCTTATGTATAACTGGTGTTTTCTGCATCAACACTAGGTACAAAGGTTGGTTGACACAAGGTCGTTCGTATCAGCTGGCGTGTCACGATGTCATCCTGTGCACCTGCTCTGTCTCGTCTGCCAGCGCCCTGGAGAGCCTCAATGTCAAGCAGATAATCATCGATGAGTGTGCCATGTCCACAGAGCCCGAGACCCTCATCCCCTTGGTCTGTCACCGCCGTGCTGAGAAGGTATGTCCCTGCCAAAGACGTGTCTCTGGGACAGCTGCTCAGGGCTCTCAAATCTTCTCCATCCCTGATCACATTGCTCTTAAGAGACCTGTTAGAGTTTTAAGGTTTGTGCTTCTTAATGGGGTGGGTATCGCTGCCACCAAAAAAATATTCTGGCCCAGGTACAAAGTATTAACACGACAAGAAGCATAGACACAGTTGTAGCTGTTCAACCTGGAGAAGGGTCCAGGGACACCTTAGAACCCCTTACAGTGCCTAAAGGGGCTCCAAGAGCAATGGAGTGGGACCTTGGACAAGGGCATGGAGTGACAGGACAAGGAGGAGTGGCTTCACTCTGACAGAGGGCAGAATTAGATTGGATATTAGGAAAAAATTGTTCCCTGTGAGGATGGTGAGGCTCTGGCACAGGTTGCCCAGAGAAGCTGTGGCTACCCCATCCTTGTAAATATTCAAGACCAGGTTGGACAGGACTTGGGGCAACCTGGGATAGTGGAAGGTGTCCCTGCCCATGGCAGGGGGTTGGAACAAGATGAGCTTTAAGGTTCCTTCCAACCCAAACTATTCTGTGACTCTAGAATTCTATGGTTCTTTGTGTTCCTCCCATCAGATGGAAACGTTATCTAGGACAGGATCTTTATGTCATGTCCAATGTGGTCTTTGGCTGAGGGTGCTGTAAGTGTAACATAAATAAGTAGCACCAAATATCTGTGTGCAAACAGCCTTTCAAAGAGCTGATGGCCTTTGCAGTGCCTCCACCTTGCAGCTGAGGTGTCTGCTCTTCCTTCCAGGTTGTTTTGCTGGGGGATCACAAACAGCTGCGGCCGGTGGTTAACAATGATGTCTGCAAGACTCTTGGCATGGAGACGTCTCTCTTTGAGCGCTACCAGGAGCAGGCATGGATGCTGGACACACAGTACCGCATGGTGAGGCCCTCCAGTGGATTGGCTTCTCTCCCTCACAGAAAATCTAGGCTTGCCTTAAGCATCAGCTAGTCTCCATTAGTGCTTCCCCTTCCTACACACAGGATTATATCTAGGAATATGCCAGTGCCAGCTCCAGCAGAATGGCATTGTGCTGAAGCCTGCCCAGAAAGATGCTGCAGGCTGAGAAGTTCATTGGGTTTTGTTCACCTCAGTTTCCCTCCTTTTCTCTGCCAGCACAAGAGCATTTGCGAGTTCCCATCGCAGGAGTTCTATGAAAGGCGCCTGAGAACATGTCCTCAGCTTGCTCGGAAACCCAGTGTGCTCCACCACAGAGATAACAACTGCTGCCCCATCATCTTCGGGCACGTGGAAGGGAAGGAGCACTCCCTCATGATTTCTACTGAGGAAGGAAACGAGAACTCCAAAGCCAACATGGAGGAAGTGGCCCAGGCGGTGAGCAGGGGCCTGGGGAATTGCTGGGGATGCAGAAGGGAGGGTGTTGTGCCGGAATTGTGGAGGGATGATAAAGATATAAAGATCAGCAGTGTCTGCCTGGTGCCTCCCGGGTCTGGAGCACACCAGGACGCCCCTGGGCAGAGGCAGGTGCCGGGCAACGTGACTGCAAGGCAGGTGCCATGGGTGGCCTGGGGAGGGGTGCTGGGGGCTGTTCCTCCGGCCCCGCTCGCAGGTGAGCAGGACGCTGGTCTCTCCAGGTGAGGATAGCCAAGCAGCTGACACTAGATGGCACCCTCCGGCTGGACAGCATCGCCATCCTGAGCCCCTACAGCGCCCAGGTGTCCGAGATCAACAAGAGCCTACAGAGGGAGGGCATCCGCGGGGTGACCGTCTGCACCATCATGAAGAGTCAAGGTGAGCGGACAGGAGCGGGAGGGTTGGGTCTGTCCCCTCCTGCCTTCCTGAGGAGCTGCTCACAGATACAATCTTCGAGCAAACCCTACCCCAGGGTCATTGCAGCCATGGAAGACCAGATTTCTGGGTGATTTGTGATTATAGTAAATCCTTTGAAAGCCTCTGGAGTGCTTGGGCAGGGTGAGGCTGCTGAAGGCAGGAAGGTGAAGGATCTCTAGTAGAAGATTTCTAGTGAAAGGTTCCCTGCTCATGTCAGGGAAGTTGGAACACAGAATGTCCATTCCTAACAAAACTATTCTGTGATTCTATGCTTCTGTATCTGAGAAGGGTGTTAGAGAACTGCCAGAACACATTTGTTCTCTTTGGAAAGCAATGACCAGGAGTCCAAAGGCCTCCAAAGCTGGAGAAACCCAGAGGGTGGCAGTAGAGAAATGAGTGTCTTGTGGGGTAGAGAAATGGCCAGATGCTTCTTTCTAAGAAAATCTGGTTTGTTTCCACTTTCTAGGAAGTGAATGGAAATACGTGATCCTGTCAACTGTACGCTCCTGTCCCCGGTCTGAGATTGATAGGAAGCCCACAAAGAGCTGGCAGAAGAAATACCTGGGGTTTATTACCGACCCAAACCAGGTCAATGTTGCCATCACACGAGCTCAGGAAGGACTCTGCATCATAGGTTGGTATCCTTGGACCATGCACAAGCCTTCAGGGGACTAGGATTCCTGGATAAAGGGATGGAGATTCAAACTAGTACAACCAGTGATCATGCTTTATTCTTCTGCCCTTTAGTCTGGGGTTTTGAAACTGGGGAATCTGGGCAAAGCAGGGTTCATTCACAGCTTGAATACAGCAAGTATAGTTTTTCTCACCCTTTGTTTTGAACCACATTGTTTCTGTTACTTTCATGCTAGAACTCTGTCCTAACAAAAATCTGGCTGCTCATTTTGCTCCTAATCACCAAGGTGTAGGCTGTGATGTGTAGGGAAGCTGCTCACAGATATGACAGCATGGAAAAGGGAGCTGGGACTTCAGATATGTCCCTGGAAGTGACCCAGCCCACTTAGCTAGAGATTATGGACAAAAATTGTATTAGCCAAGCCTCTTCTAGCCACTAACCTGCTGTCCCCATCCTGCTGCCCACAGGGAACCGGTACCTCCTGGAGTGCAACCCTTTGTGGAAGAGACTGCTCCAGCATTACTACCGCCACAACAGCTGCACTACAGCGCAGGAGATCCGTGTCAGGAGGACCCCAGCCCACTCCCGGTGAGGATGGGCCCTCTCTGCCTGAACTGCATTATGTGTGCCTTGGGAAGGACCAAATCTTTCCATTATTCAATGACCTACGGAGCCAAATGCAGCGGGGGATCTGGGAGCTTCCTGCACCATGACAACTCAGCTTCAGCATCTGCTTCAGCATCTTGAGGTGTTTTTAATCAGTGCAATCTTGGGCAGGAGCTTTCAATTCTAGCAAACCAAAAAGGCATTGGAGATAGATGATGGGCATGTGACTTTACTGATGATGATACTATTTTTGTAACTGTAAGTTGCTCAGCAGAACCCTCATCCTACTGCAGCTGCAGTTTGGGGGGACCAAATATTTACTCCAGCTGTCAGGGTTGCACTTTGGGGATCAAATGCTCAGTCTGTTCATCGGGGTGGAACGACTGCATGCAGCGGAGCAGCGCAGCAAGATGCTGTTTGCCATGGAGGACCAAAGCTTCTGAGTACTGCCTCTCATTTTAAATCCAAGGACAGGAGATTTTTAAGACTTCTTTTTACTTTTTTTTCTTTTTTTTTTTTTTTTAAGTGAAGGAGAAAAGCAATGAGAGATGCATGCACCACTCTTTGTCTAGCCAAAATTATGTTCTCTGAGCGTGTAAATATCGCAGTGGCAAG
The DNA here is from genome assembly GCF_017590135.1 of Pyrgilauda ruficollis. Classification (NCBI taxonomy): domain Eukaryota; kingdom Metazoa; phylum Chordata; class Aves; order Passeriformes; family Passeridae; genus Pyrgilauda; species Pyrgilauda ruficollis. The sequence continues at coordinate 621,944 of NW_024511099.1, forward strand.
GCCAAGGTGATTTTGTAAATAGATTTACATGTTCTTTGTACAAAGGAGATTGTCCTCACCAGCATAAAGGCAATGAAAAGCGGGGACCTCCCCTACCAGGAAACGTTGGGATTTGTCAGCCCATTTTAAACTGTTCAGAATTTTATTTGAAATCTCCTGTTGATCCCCCCTCCCTTTCCTACCCCACTTTTTTTAAAGCTGCTTTTAATTTATTAACTTTTAACTCTGTGAATTTGTTTCACAGCCTTATGGCCTGAGTTTTTAAGAGCAGTGAAGGAGTGTATGTGTATAATGTATTTTTATATTTTCTGTAGCCAAACTGCTGTGAGCTGGAAGCTGTGGTTCACCAGAGAGGCTGCTTTCACCCAGTGACATGTGGCTGGTAGAGATGTATTGTGGTGAATGGTGCCCTCTGAAAATCATGAAGCTGCTTTTGGAAGCATGACAGTTTTGAGGGAGGGTGTCTTTTATCTCATTTCAATTCTGAATGTATGAAGTGCCTGCCTCAGCTCTCCCCAAACCACATACTTGGCAGTCCTTAGGTGTTCATGTGGGATGGAGCTGAGATGCAATCACACAAGTTTTCCTTGTGGTGTGGATCCCTGTGATGTCACAGCGATATGGCAGGAGGAATTTTGTCCTGTTTGTAACTGAAATCCAGCGTGGCTCTTTCCCGTGTGGAAGAATGGCAATAGAAAAGCATTGTGTCTGGAAAAGTCTTGATTTAACTCTGTGTTTCTTCTCATGACCCTGTGTTAGACTTGCCTCCAGAACCTATGGAGAGGTTGTGTTGTTCTCTTCCTAGTTTAATCCACCTTCCTGCAGTCTGCCTTTGGGGGGTTTGAGCTGCATGCCAAAGACCACCCAGGCTTGCTCTTGTCCTGCTGAAGCATAATAGTGGGCATATGGCTAGCAATTCCATGAAGGATAAAAACCCATAGGAAGTATCTCCTGCTGGTTCTAAAGATGCTTGGTAAAAGCTGGTAAGGTGTAAAATTAATTGTTCCTCTTTGAAGTCATCCTGTGTGGGATCTTAAAAGATTCTGCACCAGCCTGATTAGCAAATATTATTGCAATTCCAAAATAAGATTGTCTGTGGATCATTCTGTGGACAGTGGAAATTAAATCATCTAGCTCCAAAGATGCTATGGAGAATTGCAAAAAATGCTGGAATTGTTGGGATAACTACTTCAGCATCGTGCCAGCTTCATTTAACAAACCACCTTGGTTCCTTTCGAACTAGTGGGTCTCATTTTCATTATCTCCTTCAAGTGAAGAGTTTCTCCCCTGGGTTTTGTGCTGGTTATTTCATACATGTAACACAAACAAGGAGACTCACCCCTGATGTAGTGGCTCAGTCAGTGCTCTTGAAGGGGATTTGGCCAAGAGAGAGTCCTCATAAAGAAACTCCCTTTGTCCTTAGTGGGAAAAAAATGTTTATTTCTACTCCATAGAGGTCTGTGTTGCAAGTCAATATACATGTTAATTTTTTTTTCCTCTGAGGATGTATTTTATAACTGGTGATTAGGAAATGCACCCAAGCAGCAGTTACAGCCAGGCTGGGCCCTCAGGCTGCTGGTGCTGTCAGCAGGTTCCTGGAGAGCTGGTCATGCAATAGTCAGGGATAGCAGAAAGTGCAATTAAACTTTTTATAGACTGTAGCTGAGTATCATGTTCTTGTCCTTATGCTTATGGAATGAATCATAGAAATCAATAGAGGAAAAAAAGTTCAAATTAGTCTGGTTTCATTTGCATGCAGAGTTTTGAATTTACTTTTGGAAGAATTTTATGTTCGAGCAATATTCTTAAAATACCAAACTTTTGGTAATCCCAGTAGGAACACCCTGGCAGCGTGGTGCCCAGGGCATCTGTCCACTCACAGGCTCTGTGTTCTCCACACTCAAAGACAAAAGCACATGGCTGCAGGACACAAATGTCAGTTCATCCAACAGCATTAACTTAATTTCCTCGGCACTAGCTAGAGCTTGAGCACAAATTGAACAAGGGGAACCTGTGCAGGCAGCAGTGGTGAGCCCAGCATCAGGCAGGCTGGACTGTTTTTGAGGATTTGGACAGATCTGTGTAGGACAATCAATTTACTGCAATAAATCGGTGGGGTTTTTAAAAATAGAAATGAAATGTCAAGTGTCATGAAGTCTGAATTAAGGAACTTGAAATGGAGCAGGTTTTTATCTTTTGTATGTCTGTGACTCGCAGCAAACCTCAAATGACCTTTTGGATACCAATATTTTTATCTGCTTTGACTGTTCATAAGAATGAATCTCAACATTCCTTTTTTGATATTTAAGCCATAATTGTAAAAATTATTTGAATTTATTTAAATAATAAATTTTATTACTAAAAGGTCTGTTTATGTGATGGTTTGATTAGAATCTGTGTGGGGACAGCTCTGTTTGGACTGAATGAAATGGTAAAAAAGAAAATTAACATTAACTGCAGGTTTTTGGCAGAAAATAATTTTTTACATATTGATGTATTACCCTTCCCTTTTTGTTGGGAGGCTTGGGGATTTATTGCTGGGTTTTCGTTGGTGGTTTTTTGGTTTTTTTTTATTAAAGTGATCTTTTCCTGCAATATAGAGGGTGAAGTCATGCTTAGGTATCTATATGGCACAGGGTGTAGAGGGTGTGAGAAACCAGTGATGGACGTAAGTCTGGGTGGGTGATTTGAAGAGCTTGAGAGTTCATTTCAGCTATTTTGGAGGAAGGACAATACAAACCCACAACATCATTGGAAGAAGCTGACACTGAGCATCCTGCAGTGGATGGAAAGCACTGGATGGTAGAGATGCTTCTGTCTCTTGTGCTCTGCTTCAGAGGTGTCCTGCAAGATTTTCTGGTTCTGGCTGCTCCCACCATTGCCTCTGGCAGTGGGACAAAACTGTTGAGTCCCAAATGCTGCCTAAAGATGTTTTTTGAGAGAAATTTCAAATGGGTTACTGCTAACCTGGAGAGATTTTGGGACAGCCTCAGGCCTCTGTACAATCGCTGTTAAAAACAGAACAAGTTTGATTTAAAGCAAACTGTTTAAACAATTTATTTTTAATTACTCTTATTCATCTTTTTCATTAAACCATTAAACTGAGGGAGTCGGTCTTGTGAGCCGCCTCATCAGGCTGCGGTTGGGGGCTTCCTTGGCGTCTTCAGCAGGGTGAGTTTTTGTCTTCAATATAATGCAGTCGTGCCACTGCGAGTAGACGAGCGTGTGAGTGTCGGATCTCCTCACTTTGAACTCATACAACCTGCCAGGCAGCAGGTGGTTGATTACACACGGGTTGGAGATGACTTCCTGGGTCCGGCCGTATCCTGGTTCTGTCTGACTGTCATCTGTCACCAGCTTGATCTCCAGCTGCCATCGTTCCAGGTGTGACTCCTGACTTTCAGTGAACCACTTGAGCTGGGCCCAGGTCTGGCACGCGAACGACTCTATCCGATCAAAAATCGGCGGCTTCTTGGTGTAGAGGGAAAAAGTAATGGGAGGGTGTAGAGCACCTCCGAGATGTATCTGTGACACCAAACTGTGCTTGACATGCAGCTTCCTTGGCTCTTCCAAGGAAATGAGCTTATTGAAAAACATGGAGAGCTTGAGCACTCTCTTTATATTCAAGTCCCACTGGGAGAGGAAAGCTTCTACGTCACAGATCTGTACGTAACGGCTCAGCTCCTCCCGACCTCGTTCCAGCTGTTCCAACAGCTCAGTTAAAAGTGCCAGCTGGATTTCAGTCTGTTTTTTCCCCACCTTCTTGATCTTCTGGAGTTGGCAGGGGTTTGCTATTTGCAAGATGTCAGCAAAAATCATCATATTGTTCTGGTCTCTCACGCACACGTGTCTGGGCTCAAACTTCAAGTAAAAGTAACACTTCTTCAGAAGATGAACTTTGTTCCAGTGGTACTGGAGGTGGTGTGGGTTCAGGTCAGAGCGCAGGAAATCCAGAACAAGGTTTTTGTTTCTCAGGTACTGCTTCATGCTGGCATTGTCGTCCTGTTCTTCTCTGGGTGGGGTACTGTCCGGAGTGGTTTCAGTCTCATGCAAAACCTTAGCCATGTTTCCAAAGCTTGGGTGCTGTATAGGAAAGCAACAATAATAACATTAAGAACCAAAGGAAAAGCAGATGTGAAGGGAGTACAATAATGGCTATGACTCTTCTCTCTTAATTAAAGCTTAGCTTATAAAGAACTGTCAGACTAGATGTAGTTCCAGAGGAATTTTCCTTTATACTTGTCTGGTGTCTAATGTTTTATATCCTCTACTTACATGTGTTCCAACTGGTCTCCCTCTACCTGCCCTTGAGAGGTTCTACCTCTGCTTAATAGATTCACTGACAGGAACTATTCTCTGATACACTCTGCCAAAATTTCTCCCTATCTTATTATCTTGTTTCATTCTAATTAGCTGTCTTTGTACTCCTGTAAGCAATTTCTTTCCATTCTTCTGCCTCTCTAGAGATGCCTATTTTTCTCTCTTTGTAATCTGCCAGGCTGTTGAGGTTTGAGGCCCATCTTCTCAGCCAGTTCCTACAGCTACATAATCACATTGGTGATTCAAATTAACCCTCTGCCCCCACACGAGCTGGAATGTAGCAGGCAGAACAACACAATCCACCGAGTGCCACCTCACGACAGCTTCCAAGAGGAATGACAGCATAGGAATGACGCTTCTACCTTCACCAGTGGATTGACAGTCATAACCTGACACTGTTTTCTGTGATGTGCTGCTTTCCCTATCTTTGGGTTTAGTTTGAATCATCTCAGACCATAAGGTCTACTTGGATTTTCTGCAATGTACAGCGAGAGGATGACACACATGCAAAGCACCTCTAAACAGGTAACAGTCTGCTGTGGGGGTGTTTAGGCACAGCTAAACTCTGCTGGCTTAATCTTAGCTGTTTACAGGGGTCTGGAGTGACAGGACAAGGGGGAATGGCCTCAGACTGACAGAGGGCAGGGTTAGATTAGATATTGGGAAGAAATTCTTACTTGTGAGGGTGGTGAGGCACTGGCACAGACTGCCCAGAGAAGCTGTGGCTGCCCCATCCCTGGAAGTGTTCCAAGTCAGGTTGGATGGGGCTTGGAGCAACCTGGGATAGTGGAAGGTGTCCCTGCACATGGCAGGGCATTGGAATGAAATGAGTTCAAGGTCCTTTCCAACTCAAACCATTCTGGGATGATTTTATACTTCATTTACTGGCAAAGATGTGTCCTGGGTGATGGTGCCATCTGTGCCAAGGTGGAAGGTGTTTCTGTGTTGTGCTTTAGCTGAAGTGCCTGTGGCTCACACAGCTTATGTACCACAAACAGCAATTAGCTAAATAAATGCCTGTGTCCTGCTGTCAGTGATACTGTAATGAAAACCCAGATGGATATTTAGGTGGCTTTCACAAGCTGAATACACTTGATTTGAAAACAAAATAAATACAGTATTCTGAAACCAAGATCTAATTGGGATATCTTAATTCTTACATGCCCTGTAGAAGCTAGATGGTGAGATCTACTTAACAAAGCCATTTTTCTTGGCCTCATTTTCCCTAAATTCATAACAGACTAATAACACTTCCTCATAGGAATTCCAAGCATTTGTAAACCTTTCAGCTGTCTGGCCCTGAGCTGCACCACAGCTTATATAGTAAGTCATTCATTTGCAACTTTATCTTCCAAGAGAGCTGTCAACTGAAGAAAAACAAGCTGTATTTCCTTTTCACTTTTTTCTTTCCACAAAAAAACCCGACCTAAACCAAAGCAATGCCAGCTCCCCGCATCGTGTATGAAGCAGCAGGACCAGCACATGTGCCAGGTGACATTCCCCACTCTCGGAGGGATTTGGCTCTGCCGAGCAATGTGTTTGCCCACAGACTGAGCTGTCATTGTGCTTATTTTCCCTTGCTTCTCCCCATGTTTTTACATCCCTATTTTTTCCCTCCTGCCAGGGAGGGCTGGCTGTATTCCCTGCGCTGCTGCTCTGTTTGCAGCCGGGAGGAGCGGCACCACCCAAGGAGGGTGCTGTGAGGGCTCTGTGTTCAGCCAGGCCGGGCTCTGGGGAGGTCGCAGGGGCACACAGGGGCTGCCCCCTCGGGGTCCGGCCCACCTTGTCACACCCCGGGAGCCGTGTCCAGGTGCTGTTCACACCCCGGGAGCCGTGTCCAGGTGCTCTGGGCCCGGCGCGGCCCGGCCGGATCCACCCGCGGCCCGGTCCGGCCCGGCCCGCAGGACGCGGCCGTTGCCACGGCGACCCCTGGGCCTGGGGAGCTGCGGCCGAAAATGGAATCGTTACCCCCTGGAATCGTTCATACCCTCCCCTCCGTAATTCACGGAATCGTTTGGCTTGGAAAGACCTTAGAGCTCATCCCGTTCCACGCCCCAGCCGTGGGTAGCGATGGCGGTAAATCCCACTAACCTCCTTCCCAGCCGCTTTCCCCCTCCCCGCCCCGTCCCTCGCACCTTCGGAGGCTTCAGGCTCGGTGACACCGGGCGTCGTGGGGAGAGCGGGTCTGCTCTGCCCGTGCTACCAGACGTGCCTGCGGCGTCTGCGGAGCGGTGACACGGCGGTGACACGGGGCAGCACCGCGGCGCTCGCTGCCCGCCGCTGCATCACAATGGCGTGGTGGAACCAGGGAAGCTGGAACGCAGCTTGATGGAACCGTGAAATCACAGCTTCGCAGGATGGCTTGGGCTGGAAGGTCACCTTGTTCCACCCCCCTGCCGTGGGCAGGGACACCTTCCACTAGACCAGGGTGCTCCAAGCCCTGTCCAACCTGGCCTTGGGCACTTACAGGGATGGAGCAGCCGCAGCTTCTCTGGGCAGCCTGTGCCAGGGCCTGCCCACCCTCACAGGGAAGACTTTCTTCCTAATACCCCATCTAAATCTCAGATAAAGCCCTCTGGGATTTATGGCATTGCTGCAAATGGGGGCTTTTTGCAGGAGAATCTTGCAAAGTCCATCTGAGGCCAGACACCAGCGCTTCGCTCTCCACAGTGAGACTGAGGCTGTTTCACAGTGTCAAGAGTTTTGTTAAACACATAATCCTTAGGAAAGAGCTGTGTTGAAATAGGATATAAAATGCTCCATTAAGTGCAGCGAACTTCCTTCTGGGAAGGAAGGGGTTTTGCTGCTCTGTTTCCTATGGGACCTGGCTGCCGGGTTAGCTGTGCTGCTGTGGAGAAGAGAGTGACTTGTCTGGTTCAAGGTGGCAAGCTCCATACCACAACTGCTGAACTCATCAGCAAACTGGTCAAGCCTCTGGGGCTGCAGGTGCCTTCATACTCCCTGTTATTAAATCTTTGGGTCAGGGCTTAGCTTTAATGCTGTCTGGTGTGCTCAGCTGGACCATCTCTGCTAAGCTTTTTTAATTGAATGACAGGCAGGATTCATAACGCCAGCCCTGGGCTCCTGCTTGAACATCAAGGGAGGAGGTGATGTGTCATTTTAAGAAATCAATGCATCTTCTCAAGGCAGCCAGAGCTTACCATTTCATTTCACAGCTGCCAAGAGATTAACTATACAACTGTCAGGTGTGATCCTCTAACAGACAAGGGAGATAACAAATATGAGTGAAAGCAGGTTGGTAGCCTTGTTTGGAGAGGAGGGCCAGCACAGATTAGTATTTGATAATTACACAAAGTTTCTGTGGGAAACAAATATTCATGCTCATGTCATGGGTCTCAGCCCTGTTGTTTGGATGGTGTGTGCTGGGAAATGGAGCTGTCCTTTCCAACCAGCCTTGGTGCTCTGAGGGTGTGAGAAGAGTCCTGTGGAGATCCAGCTTACCCTGACTCCTGTTGCAGCTGGACCCTGTGCCAGATGCCCAAGGAGGAATCATGGAAGCATACAATCACAGGGTGGCTTGGTCTGGAAGGGGTCTTAGTGCTCACCTTGTTCCACCTGAGCACAGCACGGTGCATGTTTGAAATGGGCTGTATGGCTGGAGAAGGCTTGCACTGAGAGACTTGCACTGAGCTTGCTTGTCCTTCTATTGCCAAAAATACTAACCTGAATCCCAACATTAGCGTGGAAAAAGGGAATCCCTTTGGCTGTCCTTACCTTGAGCTGCTGGCCAAGCTGTTTTCTTGGTTTTAGGGATGGGAGAGTAAACCTGCTTAGAGTCTACAGCTGAAATTTTAGTTTTTTCCATCCCTTTGCAACAGGGATCAATTCAACTATAGGATTTTATAGCATTCTATGAATCTCTTTGAATTAATACACATACAAATGTGTTTGAAGCCTCCAACACCATGTAACCCTTTGCTCCCCTCATCAGCTGAGCTGTCTCTGTGATAGAACTGACAGCCACTGTCACCCTTTTTGTCACTCTGCCTGTCTTGTCCACAGCATCAAAATAAAGAACTTGTTAGTCCTGTCTGAGATCAAGATATAAGCAGACAATTGATTTTTCTCCTTCTTTTCATTAGTGAGTTCTGACACTTAATAAAACATACATTTCCACACTCAGGGTAAGCAAAACATCCAGATAGTGCCTGTCAGAGAAGGCTGGGAGCAAGGATTAATCTTTATGGAAAATCAATAGCTGGAACAGAAAAATTGGCAGAACCCAAATTAAAAGTCGCTGGCAATTTCTGTCTTCATATTTCACATCTGCATTTCTGAAAAAGAGATTTGCTGTAAAGGTAACAACCACAGAGGCAGGGAGGAGGGTGGACTTTGTGCCTGGTTCCTCTTCTGCTGTTTCCAGGTGGTACCTGGCAGGTGGAGGCGGGTGCCAGGTTTGGAGCAGCTCTTTGGGCAGCACCTGGTTCAATGTGATCCCTGTTCCAGGACAGAGGGCTGTGCAACACTGACCTTTCTGCTAGAGGTTGTGTCCCAATGGCAGCACTGTCATTAAATCTCCCAACATCACCTCCTCCAGGGTGCCTGAGTTATCCCTGCTGCCCCAGATTTTACCCATCCTCCATGATATTCACCTGGCTGCGTGCAAGCAGGATTTTCAGAGCAACATAAAGGCTGCAGCCCCCATCATCACAAGGGTATGACTGATTTACTCACTGCTTGCTCCCAGTTTCACTGGTGCCTCAGATACCTGAAATAAATTATACATTCCAAATATATTCCAACTCTAAATCACAGCCACACATCAGTGAACTCGTGGCGTTCGTCAGACTCTGATTCAGAGGCTCACTTTGAGAAGGAAGAGGAATTGAAGTTTTCTAAGGAACCCGGGGGAAGGAGGGAGGGAATTGATCTTGTGGGATGCAAAAGCCCCAGCTGGACCACGGCAGGAAAGAGTTAATTTTGTCCCCGAGGCAGCAATTATCTCCAGCTCATTACACCCACTAATGGCACCCGAGGAGAGAGCCCCAAAGCCTGGACGTGCCAGAGTTTGTAGTGGCTTTTTGCATAGAGCAGGTCAATAAATTTGGAGGCAGGTTTGGAGGCAGGTTTGGGACAAAAATCTTCTCTGGTGTGAGCCTCACGATCACGCAGGGCTGAGAGCCCCCGATTTCCTCAGGAGCATTTGCCTTGTAGGCTCTGTTTTCCTCCCCTGCTGATGGATGGACATCCCGGACAAGTCTTGGCACCAAAGGGGACCCCTGGGGTGGACACCCCCTCCCTTCTCCAGCGGTGACATTAATTGAAGCACGTGTGGACATGAGAGTCGAGAGCCCGTCTGAGCCGCCGCGCTGGGTTATTGATGATCTCGCTCAGGGAGATGAGCGGGGTCAGGAGAGCTCCTTCATCTTGCTGGAAGCTCATCAAAAGCCCGTTCGGATCTCTTTGTGCTGTGCTGAGCTTTGCAAGACAGACGTCCTTGAGCGTAAGTTCAAGGCAGGTTGTCCTGTCCCGGATCCCACGAGACATCCCTTGCTGGCAGCCGCATCCCAGCAGCGACTGTGCTTCCCCTTTTTCCGGGAAACTTCCCAAGGGGGTCGCGTTTCTTTGGATGTGGGAGAGCAAAGACGGGAAGTGGGAACTTGCTGAGCCTGCAGCTTTGTCCCCTGGTGACAGCCCGGGCTGTGCCTGGCGGGGAGCACAGCAGGGATGATGCCGGGGTGCAGCTGGATGCCTGCCCTCCCCAGGGAATGGACATGGACACAGCTCCGGGCTCGAGCATTGATCCCGCTGGGAGCGCTGTGCCCGGCACAGCCGCAGAGCAGGGAGGCAGAGCTGCCCTGCTGTGATTTATCGCCCGGCTGGGCTTGTGCTCCCTCCCATCTGTCTGGGCTTCCATGTCCCGTGGATAAATCAGCCTGAAGCGTTTGATCCCACAACAGCCTACAAGCAAGGGGAGCTGCAAACCGCCAGGGCAGGAGCAAGGCAGGAGCTTTTATTTCTTGAATGCTACAGTGGTTTGAAGAGCATTTGTATGTGTGACTGGGGCATGTCTGTGCCTCAAGGAGGGATTGAGGCGCACAGAGAGATGATGACCTGCTTGGGTTTGTGGAGAAGGGGAGGTGACCTCTACACAGCTAGTTAGTGTCCTCATTGATTCCCAGAAAGCTTTTCAGGGGTCACGAGCATCTTTCACATGACCACAGACACTGGCCCTTCCTGGGTTAACAGGAGTGACTGTGGGGCTGGATCTGTGCGGAGGGAGCAGAGTCAGAGCTTGGAGTGAGATTGGGCTTTGATGTTGTCTTGCTGCTCACAGGGATGCTCTCTCCAGGGAGCATCTTGCCCCAAGGCTGGGGCAGGGGCTGTGGCACCCCATGGCTCTGGTCTGGGGGTTGATCCAAGGGGGCTGGAGGGGCTGCAGCACAGGGCCAGAGCAGGGGGGTCCCTCTGGGAATCCTGACAGCCCCAGGCTCCAGCAGCAGGACAGAAGGGTGAAGTCATGCCCATGTCATCCCATCCATCTCTGCCGCTTGCAGGCTGGTCCCGGGGGAAGTGCAGGCTTTGGCAGCTCTAAGTGGGGTTGGAGGCGGATGCAATTCTGGAGAATAAGATTCTGTTGCAAACCTGTAAAATAAAAAAAAAAATTAAAGTTCTTGGCTGAGGAGCTTGTTTAGAGATCTTATCTCTGGTAGAGGAAATAATTCTTAATTCCCTCCCTTGCTGCCTCCCAGCAGTTTCTGGTCCCCAGAAGGGCACAGGTCTGTCAGGAAACGAGCTGGGGAAGCAGCTTTTGTTCACGGAACTGAGACTGACCCGAAGTGGCTCTGGGTGAAGCTGCTGCTGCTGCCACGTGCAGTCCCTACTGTGGGGAGAGGCAGGTGGGGTGTGCGTGGGGTGGGCAGACTGCTCAATGCATTTGAGACAGATTGCAGGCAAAAATTACATTTTTTGAAGCGTTGGGTGGAATCAGGAGGTGGTTTGGGCAATGCTGCTCCCCCTGCTTCATCCCCAGGGTCCCCTGGGCAGGGCTGCCTGGGCTCTGCAGAAGGAAGGATGGGGGGCTGCACTGTCTGAGCTGGTGAGCTGCTGGGATATTGTGTGCAATGGGATAAAATGCATTTAAGCTTGGTGCCATCCACAGCCTTGTCTGCTGTGTGGCAGAGCACTGGGGCTGGGCTGTCCGAGGACCCTCATGACTGTCCTGCCATTGAACAGGGGGGCAGAGGGTCAGGAGGGTCCAGGCTTCTGCCTCCCAGTGGGTCAGTGGGGAGAGCAGAGTCCCTGCTCACTCAGCTTTTGTCCCTTGTGTTCATTGTCACCTCCGCCCGCACCGAGAGCCTCCTCTGAGTCATCTCCTGGCTCAATGGAGTGTGTGGGCTTAGTGCAGCTTTAGCTGTTCATCCTCTGCTGTGCTGATGCCTGACATGGGCAAGTGGAGCAATTTATAGTGTGGGGATGAGGCAAATGAATGTCCTTTGCCGATACAATGGACCTTGCTCTCCTCCCACCAGCTCAAGCAGCAGCTTCCATCTGAGCTGGTGTCACTGCAGCCCAGCGAGGGCTGCTGAAGTGGCTGCTGCTTGAGGAGCTCAGGAGATCTTAAAAGAAATATGGACTTGTTTTATGATGAATGACTTAGTGCTTCAGCTATAAAACACAGCCTCTGTGGAGAGGAGGCTCTTGAAAATGCTCCTGTGTGCAAGCAGCGAGGAGAGCAAAGCCATGGCTGCAGCTGCACCTCACCTCTTCTCTGAGGTTTAATCCTGCCGGGTGAGGTTGGTGCTGGCACTCAGGACTGTGACTGGCCTCATCACCAGAGTGGCTGCCAGGACTGTCCTTGCCTTTCTCACCCTGGCCCTGCTGCCTGATCGTGGCCTTTGCCACGTGCAGTTCTGCCCCAGAATGTGCCCCACTTCTGGTCCCTGAGGAGCATAGTGCTGGTGGCCCCTGGGGGATTCTGTCAGCTGTCAAATGCTTGAAGCACCTTTGTGGAGTTCAGCAAACCTCTTTGCATATGAAATAGCAGGTCTCCAGAGAGCAAATCCAGAGTGAAACATCTCTCCTGGTGACTGACATCAACTTCCTCATTAATGGTGCTTTTCTGCTGTGCTGTGTGGTCACCTGCCCTTACCAGCTCCTTACCTGCAGCACACGTGAGAGCTGAGGCAGGCTCCAAGCCCAAGCTCCTGCTGGGGTTCAGTTTCATCCCATTTGCAAGGGCTGAGCTGGGAGTCAGGGGCCGTGGGGCTCACAGAGCACATTTTGTGTCTGGTCACAGAGATGAGTGAGATGCCATGAGCCTGGAGTCAACATGATCCTTATCACCGGTGTAGCTTAAACCAGGGGGAAGTCACAGGAGCAGAAGTGTTCTTGGAGGTGCCACAGCATTTGTGACAGAGGTTTTGGGGGTGCCTGCATTTGGTGGGGATCAGCAATGTAGCACAGCAGGTCTCTCCAGCTGCACTTGTCACCAGGACAGGGACAATCCTGGGGCTTGTCCCACACTGGGGGCCAGTGTGACTGGAGCCCTTCCCTGCCTGCAGGCAGGATGCTCTGGGCAGGACTTGGGGGGGATGTTTGAGCCCCCCAGGCTGCCCCTCACAGTGGGTGCCGCGCAGTCAGTGCCCGCGATAACCCAGCAGGAAGCGGGAGGAAACGCAGCTTGGGGCCCCTCCGCCAGCCAGCGAGCGGGGCCGCTCTGGCCCCTCGGCATCGCTCCGGCTGTGCTCTTCCAGCCTCCCTGCGGCCCCACTGGGCTGAAAACATCCATTTTAGGTGCCTGTCGGCAGCGATTAAGGCGCACAATGCTGACGGCCGTGCGGGGGGAGCCCACGGCCACGCTGGGGCTGCCGCAGGGGGAGCGGAGCGGAGGACTGGCTGCCCTGCACGTCCCAGCGCGGGCGCTGCCGCGGGTCGTGCGAGGCTGCGGGGCCGTTACGCAAGGGCCGGCGGGTGCCGGGACATCCTGTGTCCCACGCCGGCTCGGGGTGGCCCCAGGCTGCTGGGCTCCTGTGGACATCACCCACAGGAAAACTTCCCGTGGCTGCAGGATGCGGCTCAGCCTCGTGATGCTTTTCTCATTGTGGATGGCAGTTGTGGCACCGGAGGCTCCCAGATGTCACCAGCTTGGTCATCCGGGATTTGGGCAGAGGATCCGTACAAAGGGAGAAACTGATTGTGGCTACTCAAGTGGCAGTTCTGCTGGGCATTTTCCTTGTGGGGTTTGCAGGCACCTCCAAGAGTGGGTAACCGGCTGGGTGAGGGGCTGCTGGTCCTTTCTGGCTCCTGAACCATGGGGTTATCAGCTTGTGGCCAGATGGGGAGGAAGGGGCAGGATGGGGAGGTGTTTCTGTACAGGCAGAGGCCAAGCTTGCCTGTCCCGCTAATCACAGTGTCCTACTTGGTGTCTGCATCAAGAACGGGGCTAATCCTAATCCAGGGCAAGGATAAAGGGCCACAAGTGCCACATGCCAGGGAGCCACGTTCTGGTTGGCCCTGGCCACGGTGCCTTGGTTTACTGCCCTAAGCCCCAAGGTCAGTCCAGCTAGCCCAGTTCCAGTTTGGGCTTAGCTGGACCTGCCCTCCAGGATGGAGTCAGAGCTACTTTAGGGCCTTGGTCTGCACACTGCTGCCAGCACAGCAAAGGACAAACACACAGAACTCAAGTTTCAAGTTGTGTGTGGCTTTTCAACCCCATCAAATAGCTTTATTCACACAAACGTCCCTTAATTTACAAAGCCTCTGCCATTCATACACATCAGGGGATCCACAGTGTTCAGAAAACTTAAATAAAACATTTCATACCAACCCAAGGAAACCAAGTACAAAAAATATTTATATAAAGTTGTTCATACATAGGTCCTAGATAACCAGCTTCTGTGCAAAAAAAAAAAAAAACAAAAAAAAAAAACCCAAAAAAAAAAACCAAAAAAAAAAAAAAAACAACAACCAAAAAAAAAAACCCAACAAAAAAAACCAGATTAATTTACTAATATTATCTTTAGTCTGGAGTCTGGGTTTAAGCCTTCTGCTCTTGCTAGCTCAGCACAGGAGCTGTGGGGAGCAGGGAGAGCCCTCAGCAGGGCTGGGCAGTCATGAGCCCCCATCCTGGGGCTAACCCAGAACCCTTCTGGTGTGGTAGTGAATCAGCTCACCCTGCAAAGCTGCTGTTTTCTGCTGGGTGAGTGAGCTGAAGGTCCATGCTGGCCTGGGCAGCTGCAGGGAATAGGTGCCAGGCTGGGGCCACCAGGCACTCCTGTGTGGCCCCTGTGAGCTCTTCCAGCAGCCTAGACACCCTCAGGGCTAAAAGCATTTGTGCAGGCTGCAGAGAAATGATCTGGCAGATCACAGCTGGAAGAGAGCAGCTCCCTGCACTTCCCTTCCAGCTACACCCACCAGACACCCTGCCCTGAAGTGAGAAATGCTTCTGTACATGAAGAGCCCACATGCTGGATGTGCCTGTAACCAGCTGAGGAGCACAGGAGACACTGGCACAACTCCTCCCACACCAGTGGCACAAGCATTGGCTGCACCCCTGTGCAAAGGAAATGGGGCTCTGCTTTCCCCATGGCTGATGGGATGGGGGCTGTGAGGAGTGGAGCACTGAGCTCTGCTCACCCACCCCATGCCAGCATTGCCAAAAAGGGCACCAGGAGCACTCTTGCCCTGGGCAGCTGTAGTGTGAGGTTTGGGCAGCACAGGCCTGGGGTAAGGAAGGAAAGCAGCAGCATTTCCCTGTTCTCCTGACCTGCAGAAAGCCCAGGGAAACAAATCCCAGTTTGTGCCCTGCAGCATCTCCCCTGTGATGCTTGGCAGGCTTAAACCCAGACTCGTACTGCATACGGAGGAGACAGACACTGCACACAACGGAGGATTTCCACGACGATGGTAACGCTTGTTTTACATCTTATTGCTCCAGAAAGGCTCTGGGAGCCTGTGATATGTGAAGGAGCTGGGTCCTGAGGAGTAGAGGAAGACCACAGGGGTAACTTATCTGTCACTAGCACTGCTGAACCCCAAACACAGCAGCAAGTGGATATAGGGGAGCTAATCTAACCCCTCTAGGCTACAGCCACCTCTGCTTTCCTCACCATGGACCGAAGCTGGCCGGGAGATCCCCGTGACACCTGCATGATGCCAGTGGTGTTGGCCTTGCTGCAGGCTCGTGCAGATAACACAGTTCCCAATCCTCCTGAGGCTTGGCTTGTTCCCCCACCCACCCCACATCCCTCTTGTAAACAGCAAAATCAGAAGTAAACAGTTTCATACAATCACTCCCCTGGCATGGGCACCATCTGGGGCCACGTGAGCCCAGAGAGCTCTGCAAGGGGGGCTTGGCTCCCCCCACACTAACCAGCTACCCCCAGCACCTGGATGCTCAGCTTCACTGCAGCCAGGAAGAGACAAACGGCATGGCCCTGGGCTGGGAAATGGGCCACAGGCTCGGGGCTGCTTTCTTAAACTTGGATTTTCCCAGCAGTGCATCCTAGTGCCAAACATCCACAGCAGAGGAGGAAGTTTGGCCTGCAGGGGCTGGGCAGGTGAGACCCAAAAGACCCACCTGGGAAGAGAAGCCTAAACATTCTCCATCTCACAGCATATGGAGGTTTGAGCTGTTCCTTGTTCCCACATTGTTCTAGAGGGAGTGCTGGTCTGGGCCAAAGTAACTGAGGGAGAGATGTGGGGAGCTGTAAACACAAGGCAGGTTCCTATATAGTCTGGGGAGTTGAGCACAAACAGCAGCAAAATCAGAGAGAAATGCTCTTAAAAGGACAAACTAATCAGGGAAACATCCACATTGGCCAAAGGCTAGCAGCCCTAGGACTCCTCCTTGGAAGTGTTTGCTAAATCCTAAGTAAGGCACTACGGTCTAGCTCACTAACATCAAGCTGCTTGAAAAACACATCTGCAATGCAAAAGCTGAGGTGGAGACGTGTGGTTTGAAGATGGCCTGAAACAGCAGTGCACCAAGAGGGCCGACCCTCCCAGGGCCTGCTGGACTCACTCCTGTCCTGAGAAGAACAGGGCAATCCAGTTGCTGCCTTCCAGCTTCACCTCCTGCCCCCTTACTGCACCCGCTCAGGCCAGGGTTCGGTTAGAACAGCTGTAACAGTCAGGAGCAAAGGCTCTGCCAGGTGGAGGAAGTATGGTCCAGTGATCAGGGCACTAACACTGCACTTGTGAGCTAAACGGTTCCCTCTCCCCTTCCTGTGGGATGCAGCACAGGAAGCTGCAGGAATCCCACCCAGCTGCAGCGCATAGAAGCATCCCTAGGGACAAACACATGCACAGTGTGAAAACAAGGGCTTGGCAGTGTATTTGGGCTGTCCAAACCTTCACAAGTCACAGACAGCCACTCTGGAGCCTCCTGGTCCTCCTAAGAAGGACCAGGCCTTCCTGCAGCCACAGTTATAGCTTTGTGTCCTGGGAAAGATGGAAGAGAAGAAAGAAGCCCCTCCATCCTTTTCCTGCTCTGCCTGGGCCTACCTGAATTTCCTCCATTTCCATTCCTTCCTGTGAGGACAGCATAGTACACTGAGGAGATACATGGAGGTGCTGCCAGTTAGGAACCTTCCAGTGATGGCAGAGGAAAGCTGCAGGCAAGGAGCAGTTCCCACAGCCAGGGATGAGGGGGACCCTCTCCTGCTTGTGGCCATGGGCAGCTCCAGACTGAGCACCCTGACAGATCAGCAGTGATGCTGGGTCAGACCAGCCCACTTCCCAAACCACTGCTGGCGATTTCACCTGCTGAGAAACATTTTAGGTGGTTCAGAAGCTGCAGGGTAGAGAAGAGGTGGTGCTTTATATTGCATTTACAGTGAGCAAAGTCTAAAGATCATCAGCACAGGGCAGCCCCAGAACAGTTTTGCTTTAAATATAGGCAAGGAAATTGAGTTTTAACTGCTCTGCCTGAGGTTCCAATTTCCTGACCTGAGCTGTACTGTACTGTAGCCTATCCTGAACAGCAGCATTGCCTTTTGCTTCCTGAAGATCATTAGCTAGCAGAGGAAAGTGTCCTGTGGAAGGCTAGAATCCAGCCCATGACCCATTAGGCCAAACCTCCTTCTCTCCACAGCATTCCTATTGACTGAAGTTTGGCATTAAATGGATCAGAGCAGTGAACTGCTTTCTGTTTCTTTTGTACTCAGATGATGTCAACCTGAAAGTGTACTCAGCAGCTCCCCAGTTCCCTCTGTATAGAAAGACAGTAACAAAGATGATCATGAAATCCAGCTTGGGAAGACCTGCTTTGCCAAATGGCTTTCCAGCTTGTTTATCCTACTCTATCCTAATGTCAGCTGCTCACAAGCCTGGGCAGCACCACCTATTCAGGAGCTGCCTGGCTATGAAGTTATTTAGCTGCTTGCAACATGTGGTCCAACAGACTCATTTTTCCTAAAGCACTGCACTCCCAATGCAAACCTAGCCACCACTTTGCTCCCATTTTCCCTAGGCAAAATCAATAGCTGTAAACCCAAAACTGTGCCCAGCTGGACTCGGAGCTGGTACCTGGCAGTACACCTCACCATCAGGCTGCTGATTCCCACTTCCTTACAGAACCACATCCCTAGAAACATCTACTGAGTCAAACAGCAGCTCAGGAGACACGGGGAGGGCTGGGCAAGGGCAGCTCTGCTCTCTGGATCATGTTTCAAAGTCTCATGAGTGTGACAGCTGCCAGCTCGTGTTCTTCCACAGGCACCTGCAGCCCCCTCCCAGACCCCCACAACACCCTTCCCAACACAAAAAATTAACACCCAAATATTTCACATTGCCAGAGATCCTGTAGACCAGGGATCTTTATCGTCATCTTCCCTTATCTTTGACTTCCTTGTTGCACGTAAATAATGGAGATTATGGGTCCCTGGTAAATAAATCTGCAAGAAAAAAACAAGAGAGGAGAAAGAGGTCAGGTTTGTCAGTGGTTTGTCTCAGTTACTACATTGTGACTGCAGGCATTGGCTCCTGGATGGAAGGGGTGCAGGACACCACTTCTGCCACCTGCCCACTTATCCCAGTTAGCCCAAAACACGTGCTGCCACTTCTCTCTACTGCCCAGTGCTTTGGCTACTGATCCAGATAGGAACTGGGCTCAGTTTACAGCCAGTTTTTTTTTCCCAAAAGGACTCAGACAGCAGTGCATGGAGCACACAGCCAAGGACAGCACACATTCAGCTGCCCCAGGGCGGGGGCTGAGCAGGGACAGACTGGCTGGAGCTGAGCATCTCCTCACACCCCCACAACACAACCCCATCCCACACAGCTCCCTGCAGTGACAGTCCTGCTGGAACAAGCACAAGTGTTCCCACAGCAGAGCCTGGCCTTGAGAGTCCATGTGATGTGTCTGTGAGTGCTGGCTCCATGCACTCCACCAGGAAAGGTGGAACAAGCTGCAACCCCAGAGATGCCCTGCACCACTCGCCTGCTGCGTCAGCAGCAGCTCGGGCATCGCGAGTGGCTCTGCAAAAGGTGAGTAAAATCCAGGCTGGTGCAACTGGAAGCACAGCAGGAGGGGTCTGGTGGGTAAAATCCAGGTTGGTGCAACTGGAAGCACAGCAGGAGGGGTCTGGTGGGTAAAATCCAGGGGTCTGGTGGGTAAAATCCAGGTTGGTGCAACTGGAAGCACAGTGGGAGAGGTTCACAGCTCAGCCCACAAAGATGCTCAGTGCCAAGGACTTTAGAGTTTTAGAGTTACATTTGCTGCACCAATGCTTGCTTTGGCCAAAGCCTCAACACACAACAACCCTCACAACCTGTAGCAGCAGAAGTGCTGCACACATTCATCCACAGCCCTGGCACCCTCCTTGCTCTGAGCTCAGGGACATGGGAATGCTCAACTCTGCACATAAGCTACCAGCATTTTCCACATAGTTTGTTTGCAACCCAGAAAATTCCCTGTGGACAGCAGAAGAACAGCACACCTACATACACATGATGTCACTTCTGTACTGAAAATACATCCTTTAGGATGTCCCAAACTCAAGGAGGCACCAACAGAGCTGAGGGCAGTAGTTGTGCTGGGAAGCAGCGGGGGTGGTCCCCGAGCACTAAACTCAGACAGTTAGATGGGGAAAAAAATATGGGGGGGTGGATTTAGCTCCTCCATCCAGCAGGAGCTGGTCCCACCCTACCAGGGATGGGTGAGGGGCTCTGCAGAGACACCAAGGAAGCAGTGGGAAAGACCCGCTGCAGAAAAAATGCTACTGCCCAGCAAATTACTCCAATACCTTAGCCCTAGGAAATCTCATTAAAGAAATCCCTGCCTGAGGAACACATTTCTAAAGGACAAGGCTGCTCAGAGCAGAAGGCAAGGTCGTGGGCACACTCCTTTCCAGGAGAGGCTAACCAAAGGGATGCCACTTTTGCAGGCTGCCATTGGAATAAAGCCTTTCTGTTTGAGGAGGCGAGAGGCACACAGACATCAGGTCAGGTCAAACACACAAGGATTCTTCTGGAAGGTTTCTCCTATTATGCAGCTTTGTTAGCAAGTAGGGCAGGGTTTCTGTTTGTGCTTCCCTGGAGTAGGAACATTATCAGGGAAGGCGCTTGCTTGAGCAGCCCTGAGCTCACTGCTCTGAGACAGGAGAGCTCGCCCCACTGACGCACATTTTTGCAGGGGCTTGTTCAAGAGCTTTTAATCCCTCCACTGATGCCACTTATAGTTTTAATCAGCTCGAATGTTCATTCGGCATCAGCAGGACGTGAACCAGCAGCCCATGGAGCCCTCACCCAGCACACAAGATGACTCCAATGTGTGGGTCACACCCAGGGGCAGTGGGGTCTCACGGCAGAAGGGAGAGATAACCCAGCAGCTCCTGGTGTTAACCAAGTAGTCTGCCCCTGTGTGGGAACACAGAGCGCAAGGGAAGGGAGCTGAGTGCCTGATTTATCTCCTGAGCCTACCCTCATGCTCTGTACCTATACTTGTGATGCATTCCTTGGGTGAATCCTTAAATCCAACTGCAGTGACCTCCCCCCGAAGGCAAAGCAGGGATGACAGAGAGCAAACACAAACACCAATACAACTGGCCAGAGGTGACATGGTCCAGGTCACCCTCAGGGCTTTATTTCTCCCCAGGGAGAATCAAAACTGCCCAAAAGGGTGTCACCACTCCATGGGGTGGCCCCTGTGATGCTGCATTCACTGCTATGGCTAAGAGGAACTGACCTTACTTTTACTGTCTATGGCTTTTGTCCATGCCAAAACCCACAAACCACACTGAAAACCGTCCAAAGTCAAAACCAACATTGTTTTAGGAATGAAATTGCTGTCCTTTAACAGGCCAGTGAGAAAAACTTGAGCTGAGTGATATTAACAGCCAAGATCTAACTTGATGCAGCAGAACCTGCACACTGACAGCTCTCAGAGCTGTGTCCCTGATCCCTGTCCTTCCTTCAGCTCTGAAATTCCACAGGGCAGCAGTTTATCAGCTGTGCTGGGGGTGGCTGGGCCCAGCACCAGAGAGCTCTGGCCAGGGTAGACACCATCATGCAGGGTGAGCAGATAAGCTTGTTCAGCATCAGCTCCTGGTGCACGTGTAAAATGCAAAGAGCAGAACAATGCAAATACAAACAGCCACTTTCAGCTGAAACTGGAATAATCAAACCCAGAGACAGAGAAGTGCTGGAGAGAACCAGACTGGCCACAGCTATTGAACACCTTCCTGCTCATGACAGCCCCTGAGATGCTGCAGCCTGCACAGATTCTTGCCATTCATCTTGAGCATCCACCCAAAATCAGACCAACTGTTTTATCCACAGTGAAAATATCATGGAATACAAATCTACCAGAACAAGCTGCTTCTACACTAATAACAACCATTGTAGTTTGATGTCCTGTGTGAATCAAAACTACAAAGTTTCTTAAACACATAACTGTCAGTGGTGGGTGATGCTGTACTCACCCTTTGTGTTTGTGGCCAAGGGCCCTGTGTCACTGCAGGGAGCAGCCAAAGGCCACACTGTCACTGAACCTTTTTCCTCTACAACCTGTCTAAGGGTTGCACAAAGCCACCCCATCAGAGGATCCCACCAGAGGAGCATCTCCAGGAGGCCCCTCATCATCCTCAGGGAATCTAGAGGACAACTACCAAAGTGACATAGAAAGAAAGATGTTCACATTGCATGAAAGGAGAGTCATTCCTGCCTTTCAGTACTGGGAAGGAAGGGTGAAATACTCTCCAGTGGGCAGTGCAGTTAGTGCTGGGCTATCACAGAAAGAGACCCATCAGCAGATACCCAGCACAACCCAGCCACTCCCTAATTGTACTAGAAAGGCTTTTGTTCTCTTTGCCCAAAAGGCAGCTTTTGCCAACAACTCTAGAGAGCTGTAGATAAACTTGGCTTTATCTAAACATTTGCAGAAGGTAGGGAAGAAGTGTTCAAATCAAAAAGAGAATACCTTTGTTTTTCCCACAGAAATGTTGCCTGTCTCTGCTGGAACTATTTGCACCAGTGGCACTAGCGGTGGGAAAAGCAAGGAGATAAGTTATCTCCACCTCAGACAGCCCAGTGTCCAGCAAAAACCAAGCCAAAAACACTTTCCTCTCTGAGAACTGACGTTTCCTATCTGCATTTTGGAAGGGTAACAGAGCACAAAGCTCTCAGGTGCGTGTAGCATCCATGGCAGAACTAAAGCTGAAGCTGCTGAGACATGAAGCGAAATCTGAAGAGGTCAGTGGCATAGCAAAGAATAAGCAAAAATCCAATTCCCTGTGTCAGGGAGGGTTACAGTTTTCCAGGTTATGACATGAACCAAAGCTGAGCAGGTCTGAACTGTCCTGGGGAAGAACCTGCTGCATGACCCAGCATAGCCAAGCTACACGCCAGTGCCACAAATAAGTTGGAAGAGGTTACGTGAGTTTCTCGGTCAACTAAAATTACCTGAGAGCAGAATTCAGGCTCTGCTCTAAATCCCATTTTAAGCTTCTCAAGCAGGTTTCCAATTTAAGATTTGCATTTAATAGCAGTCAGAAGAAGGCTGATTAGAATACACAAGTACACCAGGAAAACCATACAGCAAAGTGCACCATATATTCTGGCTGGCCCACGAGCGAGGTGGAGGAACACTCTGGGTTTGCAGGAACATATGGCTGGTGCTGGGCTCTATCTGGGCCAAGTGACCACGCTTCATGTGCCAGGTTGGGTTATGTAAGAGCATCCCTGGCTGCCGCAGCTGTGTCACGACTGAGAGATCGGTGCAGACTCATGGATGGAGTTGGGGGGGCTGCAGAAGGCAGCTGGGTTTGAGCAAACAGCCGCGGGGTAGGACTGTCCCCTCGGTGTTTGTTATCCCTTCATGTACTATTCCGCAGATCTGCGCAGGATGAATTTTCCCCCGAGGGCAGGGGCTGGTTGCATAACGCAGCAGCATCGTGTCAGCACAGAGCCAGCGCAGATGGCACAGCCCGGCCTGACCCTCCACGTGCGGCAGAGCTGCTCCCACAGCCCCACGCCTCGCCCCGGGGCACAGGGCAGGGTGTCTGCTCCTGCCCCGGGGCTGGAGCACACCCATACTAAGGGCTCTCATGTCCACAGATTCACTCCCCCACCCTAATCCCCAGCCCGCACTTGCACTGGGACCAGTATCCAGCCCCAGGCAGCAGTGCTTGAATCAGTTACTCGCACTTGAGATGGGTGTTAAGTATTTTGTGTGCGGAAGAGTGCAGAGGGGATGGTCTGTGGACCGGTTTGGACAAACCAACAGAGAAGAACAAGACCCACCCAATATGTCTTTCAATTTCCATCCCTGTTTCTCTACAAACAGCACGGAGTGTACCTGGGCACACAGAGAAAGAGGGGGTCAGGCACCACAGTATTTTCCATAAGCTCAGGAACCCTCAGGTGGCAGCAATGAGGGATTTTAGCAAAATCTCCCAAAATACCTTCACCTTCCCCACTGCCTGCTGCTGGGGGCTTGCTCTCAGAGCTGGACAAGCACACAGCCATCAGCTGAGGGCTGGTGAGTGCTGGCCAGGGACATGATTTCCGCCCTCTGCCCTCTTGCATCCATGGTCAGCTCCAGCCCAGCTGGCTGTGTGTGGTTTTGGGGTGAGGTGGGGGCTGGGCCCAAGCTGTGATGCCAGCACCTACACAGGCAGGCTGTCAAAGATCTCCTAGGACCAGTGATGGGCAAGCAGCTCTGCAGGAGCCTGAGAAAGGATGTGGGCTGGAAAGACGTCAGCCTCACCCCTGGTAATCTGTAATTCTTCAGTTTCATTGAAATGCTTGGCTGGGAGAATCCCTAGTAACAGCTTCTGTTTACAGACAGCTTTGCCATGTAGGCAACACCTCCCAGTCCTTCTGTGTCACTGGTGAGGGACACTGCCGCCAGCTAAACCACATCCCTGGGGTTATGCCAGACCATGTGTGACCACCCAGGCCTCAGGATCAGGACCTCTGAGCTTGACACTGTTTAGCAGGGGAGGAGAAGGGAAGGGACTCTGGACAAAGCTGAGCTCAGTCTGAGCAGAGCTGTTTTTAAGCTTCCTTCCTTAGCAGACACAGGTCTACAAACCCAGATGCTGGAGACCAAAGTATCTCCTGGGTTTGGGCCACTGATGTTCACACCAAGGGGAAGTCCTGCCTTTAATAGGGAAATGAAACAGAGCCACAAGATGGACCCATGTGCCTTGTAGGTGAAAGCAAAGAGTTCTGTGCCAAGACAGATGTGCCACTTGGTGCCTACTAACTGAGCCAGCTGGGCCCCGAGGTGTCCAAGTGTCACAGGCGAGGGGGATGGTGCTAGACAGGGAGCTCCAGCACAGACTGTGGAAATTACATCACACAGCAGAGGAGGCACAACTGGCAGATCCTTCCCTGACCCTGAGAGAGACAGATGTCACCAAAGCTTGTACCAAGTGCTTGCAGGTGTCTCTGCTGTGCCCCAGCCTGTCTCAGCCACCAGCCAGGACCTTTGAGGAGCAAGGCTCCTGCCCAGCCCCTCCAGCTCTACTGGCCCTTGGGCAGTGACAGGATGTGCAGCTGCTAATTCTATTTCTCACCTCTACTTTATTTCTGCAGTAGAATAGGTGAAAACAACCTCAGAAGCAGTGCTCTGATGAGTCACTGTAGAAATAGCTCTAGGAACATAAAAGACTCCTTTGTGTCACTACAAAGTGCACTATTGGGCCAGTATAGCCAACAGAAAGAAGACAAGAAATGCAAATCACTTACCCAGCTGCAAAGCACAGCGGTGCCCTGCCCTGAATTTAAGCAGCACATGTAACCTGGTCCATTCTGGTTTCAAGCTCAAAGGCATCAGGTCGATCCTGTGGGTTAGCAGCCAACATGTCTTTCAAGAGCTGCTTGATCCCCTCAGACATGGAAGTCCTGCGTTTCTGAGGGATGTGCAGCTCCATCTTTGGGTTTTCTAGCAGCGCTTCCCCAACGGGCACAATCTCGGTCCCCTGCTTGATGTAAGTTCCCAGCAGCTCCTTCTTGGTCTCGGCGTCAATGAAGGTGATCCTCTCAATCATGGCCCAGATGATGATGCCGAGGGCAAAGATGTCAGCCTTGGCAGTGTAGTGTCCCTCCCACACCTCGGGTGCCATGTAGAAATCAGAACCACAGGCCGAGGACAGCCAGTACTTGTTCACATTCACATTTTTGTTCTCGTGCCCACCCTCCTTGCCCCGAGCAGTCAGGCCAGCACAGACCTTGCTCAGCCCAAAGTCAGCCACCTTGAGCACAGGGGTGCCAGATTTCTCAGTTATCAGGATGTTGTCTGGCTTCAGGTCCCGGTGGACAATGTGGTTCTTGTGCAGGAAGGCAATGGCGCTGGTCAGCTGCAGCATGAAGCTCTTGTTGGTGGCAGGGTCGGGCCTTCGGGACAGCACGTACTGGTTGAGGTCTCCCCCTTCGCAGAACTCCATGACGAACCACAGGTAGCAAGGCTCCTCTGCATAGCCCAGGATCCTCTCACCTGACCAAAAGGGATAAAAGAGTGAGTTTTTCAGACACATTTCAAAGCCCATGTTAACCCAGGATGGCTGAGGAACAGATCTGGTTTATGTGGACAGCAAAAATTTCAGAAATGTGACTGGGATCTATTGCACTGCAGGGCACCAGCAATGATGCTGGCACTGCTGTGGCTTCAAGTGCTTTGGGATCCTGTTGAGCAGGACACACCAGCACCATGTTTATCCAAACCAGCTCAGGGACATCCTCCTAGCAAAGTGCAGAGAACACATCATCTTCAGTCCTACCAGCAGGCCATTCTCCCCAGGCTCTGACAGCCAAAGCAGCAGAGGTTAAAAGCACAATTAGCAGTGAATCTACAGGAAGAAAAAAATCACTTGTGTGAATGCCTCCTCTCCTACCTAAGCTCTGCTGCAGGAGGCAAAAGCTGGCTTGTTCCATCACTTTACTGGAACTGCACTCAGGGAGTAAATCACAGCCCTTAGCACTGTGCCAGCACAGACTTGCCAAGAGTGGTCACACCAGTGTCCAAGCCCTATGGACCACTGGGTCTTCCCAGAACAAATTTGTGCATTTAAGGATTGCATTTGTTCTGGGGAAACTCTGCCACTTCATCCAGCTTTCATTAAGTGCCAACAAGTTTTTAATGAGAGGAAACTGGAGGTCCAAGCTGCAAGCAGTGTTTGCTGAGTGTAATCTCAGCCACACTTGTGACTGTAAATACTCCTACTACTCAGTATTACACCCCAAACAGCTTCTTCCTTCTCCAGACATCAAACTGAGCTCCTCAAGCTCAGAGCATCTCAGGCTCACTCCATAAAACTCCTGTCTAAGGAAGGACTTTCTTGCACATCAATTAGACATGTGAAGAACACAACAGCATCATATCAGCTAATGGGGCCAAGTCTGCCACTGGTGCTCCCCAGGGATGCCAGGATGCCCCAGGGAGCATTAGCAACAGACCCATCTTCATTTTCTGATGCCAGGAATGCAAACCCCAGGGTCAGACCCCAAGTCTCCTCCAGAGAGCACCCAGGTGATTGGCAGAGCCTGCACACACCACCAGAGCATCATTTTGCTCTAGAAGTTTATTTTCTTATCCTCAAGCACCATAAGAGAGAAGCTGGAGGATACCACTCACCTCTGCCACAGCTAAAAAGTCCCACAGCTGAACTCAAGTGTTTTTGAAAGCAGTTAAATAACTCCACCCATATGACAAAGTTGGGTTTTGTTTGAGCAAAGCCCTAGAGAGCATCTGGGAAAGCAAAAAACTTCCAGCAGCAGGTAAAAGCCAAGGACTACCAGGGACACCCAGCCCTGGGCTGCACTGGTCAGCAGTCAGTGTGGGTGGGAATATTGGTTATTTGCACAAACAGTCTGTATCCATGGCTACTGCTATGGAAATGGAAATCTGCACAACAGAAGGATTTGGCTGCACCTCCCCATCCTCAGCAATCTTTTGCTGAGATCAGGTCTGAAGGTTAGATCTAGGGGATGAAAGAACAGGGTGGAGTTACACAGGGTACTGGGTGCACTTTCAGGGTCTCATCTGCCTGGAAGGAGGCTCACCATGAAAGCAGCACAGGACAGCTTGGCTCTGGAGACCAAAATGCTGACCAGGAAAAGCAGCTTCTCTGGTGCAGGCCACCTTTGGCATAACAGCATGGGAACTGAAGGAGAGGCTGCTTGTCCTGGGAGCAGAGACCCTGGCACAGCAGGACAGCTCCAGCTCACACAGCTGCCACCACTTTGATTTGTTAAATCCCAGGGACATCACAGCGGGACACAGGGTTCGGCTTTCCTGCTCTCCTCTGCAGCCATACAGCCCCAACACAGGGAGCAGGAGTGTCTGTCTCTTCTCTGCCAGGAATCAAGCCATGACAGGGAGCATGGCAGAGCCCCACATCCCTCACACACAGCCAGGTGGGAGCATCCACACAGCACTGCTGGCAGGCCCTTCCCACAGGAAGCAGCTCAAACACTGGCTCAGCAGCAGCCAGGACCTGTTAGCTCTCACAAGCCAAGGTTTGTTTTTAGCATAAGGAACGCTCTGATTTAAAACTTGGCCCCTGAACGTCAGCAAATGCAGGAAAGATGACGGGGACCCAGCAGTAGCTGTGAGCACCAGGCACTTCACTTTGGGTGGAGCATTGAGAGTGGAGGCTTAAGCCAAAAGTAATATTTCCTCATTTTCTTTCTATAATCTGAAAGTGTTTTAGTTGTTAAATCATCTTCCTGCCTTCAAAACAAACAGCTTTAAACATAAAGAGCTGGCAAGACGCTCCCTAAAGATGAGATGTGAGCAAACTAAAGACAAGCAGTCAAGAGCTGAGGAGATGCCAATGACAGGCTGGACCTGTTCTCTATCACCAAGCCAGCATCCCCATGTGCTCCCTGCCCAAACACAGCATGGCACACACTCACACTCCATCTTTCCAGCAGCACACACACACCTCCCCCACCCCATCCCAGGGAGCTCATTAACAGCGTGTTAATTTGCTTAGCTTCATAGGGGAAATGAAAATCCAGTGAGAGCAGAAGCAGCATCCCAGTGCCCACAACCACATGTAACCTCTGACTCCCTCTGTGCAAGGAGACTGCACCAGAGAGATGGGAGCTGGCAGCATGGAATTCCAGGCAGTTGGAATGATGGCAACACACGTAGGTGATGCCAGGGCAGGCCATGAGTGAGGCTGAGTGCTGGTGGCAGGTTGATGGCCCCACAGATGACATGGGAGGAACAGGAAGCAACACCTTATACCTGTTCACTTAAGGCAGCTCTGTCACTGCTCTAGGGTAGGAACAAGAGGGGCAGGTGATGGGCACAAGCACTGGAGGTGCTCCTGTGTCAGGACTCTGAGCACATTATATGGGTGCCTCTCTTCCAGCTCAGCACCGAGCTTCCACCTTCCTTTTCACATCCTGACTTAAATTTAATTACTCCACATCTCTTTAAAACGATAAAGGTTCAGCCTCTGCGCCGTAGCTGAGACCAAACCCTGCCTGTATCCCGGCAGTTGTGCTCCCAATTCAGAAAGTCTCAGATTAATCCTGGCCGTGCCCTGAGCCCCGGCACGTTGGCACAGCATCTGCGCTGGCCCGTAAATAGCCCAGCTGCGGTCGTGCAGAATGGCACGGCAGCTCCACGGCACCGCCGCAGCCCCGCTCTGCCGCCCGCAGGGAGGGAGAGCAGGAGACCTGCAGGGCTCATCCAGCTCCAGATTTTTGTTTTGAAAATATTTATCCACGTCTATCAGACCCAAGGCTTGGGAAGGTAGCAAGAACAGGCTGCCTGGCACAACATAGCCCTGAGGGCAGCCAGGCAGATGGAAAGGAGAATGTGCTCCAGCTTGGTTTTGGGAGTCCAACTACTCCTGTCCACGCTGCGGGTGCAGAGCCCAGCTCTGCTCCCCTCTAAGGGGCTGCTGTACAACCAGGGCAGGCAAAGCCCTCCCCACTGCTGGGAATTCGGAAGGATCAACTCCCCCCAGCAATGGGGCATCCATGGGTCTCCTTCCCCACCTAGAGATGGGCACCTGCAGCTACCCCAGAGCTTATCCCAATCCAAGCCAGCTCTCCTCAGGGTATGCAACACGACAGAGGGGGCAGGACCCCCCCATACCTGCTACGCCTGGACACACCCAAAGGGAAGAGCTGGCTCCTCCCCCAGGGAGCTGTGTGTCCTGGCTGTACAGGAATTTGGACACTGCCCTTCTCAGGGAGCCTCCCTTGGGTGGTTGTGTGAAGGAAGAGCAGGAGCCGGGATGCAGAGGGAGAGCCAGGCACGTCTGGACATGTCCACCCACCAGGGATACAGAGGAGACAGGCAAGGCAGGGACAGTCAGAGCCACAGGTTTGCTCAGAGGATGAATCTCAGGAGTTTTGCATGAACTCTGCACCTGGCACAGGGTCTGGGGACTGCCTGCACCGGGGGCTCAGGAAGATTGAGCATCCCAAGGAGCTGACAGGAATCCTGGCACACAAGTTTGGGGCAGGAAGGATTGGGGGACTGGCTCTGCTCACAGCAGGCTGGGAGCACAGGGGCAGCAAGGGCACAGGGCTCCTGTATTTTTCCACATCTTCACAGCACATTGGCAAAGCTGGGTCTGACAAGGAGCCAAGGGAGCAAAGGGAGGGAGGGAGCATTTTGGAGATGTCACCATCACAGCCATCGACTGTGACAAGAGAAGGTGACCCCTGACAGCCCCGTGATGCTGCTGAGGGACCCCAGGGGAAAATGGGGTTATCAGCCCAGGCTACAGGCATTAGTGCTTCCAGGGCTGTTCCCATAGAGCCAGCAACGGGGGGGACACAGGGACAGTCCTAAAGCTGTGAGAGCTTGAGCCATAACAGGCTGCAGCCTTGGGGTGCTCAGAGACAGGACAGCACATTGGGCAGAGAGGGGCAGATGTCCCCTTGGTGTGACTGGGGCACAGGCTGTGAAGGTCCCCAGGGGGATGTGTGTGGGCTGTAGCACAGGCCAGGGTAGCAGATGGAGCCTCAGGATTTGGGTGTAAGTGAGGACAAGTCAGTGCTAGCCAGGGATCCAGCACACAGGGATGTCCCCCAAGGGTTAGGTTTGAGCCTGGAGGTGGCAACAGGGCCCCTCAGGGCTGGGGGCAGGACTGCAGGGCACATGGAGGGATCCCACTGGCATTGCTGCAAGACATGGGTGGGGCTTAGGGAATGGCTTCCCGGGAGCATCATACAGGAAAGGGAGAGTGGAGGGGATGGCTCAGCATGGGGGGACTGAGTCCAGAACTCAGTCCCTCAGGTGTGCTCAGGGTGAGTGGCAGCAAAGAGCCTGTGGAGAGCCCTGCAGGGACAGGACAGAGATGGGTGATGGGAGCAAGCCCAGAGCAGATACCCTAAAGAGAACCCCAAGCGTGCAGGGGTGACGGGTGCTCAGGGCACAGCGGGGAGAGCCCGGGGTGGTTACACTGGAAAAGCAGTGAGGCAAGGCGGGAGGAAGGGCACTGTGAGAGCTGGGGGAAGCTTTGGGTGCTGCTAAGCACAGGCAATGCCCAGGAAGGATTTGAGCAACAGGGTGATGGGTAGCAAGCGAGGGCAGCTGCAGCGCCTGAGGTGTGGGTGTCGTGGAAGGGTGTCCATGAAGAAGGGGGACAAAACCAGGATGTCCTGCAAGGAGCATCCCAGCAGCCACCCGCTCTGGGGGCACAGCCTGGCAGTGGGGCAGGAGGATCTGGCTGTGGGGGTCACTGATGGCAGGAGGGAGGTGGCAGATCCAGGTGCTCAGGGCTGGGGCCGGGTGACACGGGTGTCAGGGACAGGGAGGCCCTGGGCGCGGGAGGCGGCCCGGGAGGGCGCTGGGCCGAGCCGGGCTGCCCGGGGGTGCCGGTACCTTTGAGGGAGGTCTCGACGAGGCGCAGGTAGAGCTGGCTGCGCTTGTTGCCGTGGCTCATGCGCTGCCCCAGGCCGTGCCGCTGCAGGACGCACTCCTCGAAGCGCACCACGTTGGGGTGCTGCCGCCGGAGGCTCGTCAGGGCCCAGAACTCGGCCAGCGCCAGCTCCACGTTCTCGGGAGCGTCGCAGCGGATCCGTTTCACCGCCAGCCGGGCGCCGCTGCGGCCCGACACCGCCTCGTACACCACGCCGTAGGCGCCGCGGCCGATCTCGGCCAGCAGGGTGTACCGAGGGCTGCCGCCGCCGCGCCGCGGGGCGGAAAAGCGCGCGCTGCCGGCCCCTTTAAGCCCTCGGCCAATCGCGGCCGCGCGGGGCGAACCACCGCGGCGCCGGGGGGGGGCGGCGGCCGCCGCGACGGGGCTCGGCCTCTCCCCGGTGCCGGCCCCGTACTCGGAAAGGGAAGTCCGGGTTTCCCGCCCCGGGAGCGGTAACAGGGTCGCGGCGCCGCCAGCGCGGTTCGGCGCGGCCGGGGCTCAGCGCGGCGGCAGGCCCCTCCCGCTCCCCCGCCACGGTGGTACGCGCCGCGCCGGTGTAAACAGGCCGGTCATAGGGGCCCCGGCGTCCGCCGCGGGTCTCCCCCGTCCGTCCGTCCGTTCCCTCCGGGTGCGGCCCGGGGGAGGCGGTGCGGGCTCGGGCCTGGCCCGCGGGGCTCACCTGGGGAGCGGCGGCGGGGGCTCCGGGCCGGGCGCTGCGCGGCGGCGTGTGAATGGGCGGGGTGGGGGAGCGGCGGCGGCGGCGGCGGTGGGATAAGAGCGTGGCCGCGCGCCCTGACGTAACCCCTTATGTAACGGCGGGGGGTGACCCGCCCCCACCAGCCCCCTCCCACCGCCCCGGGACGGGCGGTGCACCGGGAGGGCGGGATGCCCCGGGATGGGATGGGGTGGGGTGGGGGGGAGCGGTGCACCGGCGGTAGCCGTGCGGTACAGGGGTGGTCCGGGTGTACCGGGGAGGGCTGTGTGTGATGCCGCCAGGGGGGTGATGCTCCGGGACACGGTGCACCGGGGAGGAGGGCGGTGCACACGTAGGTGATGAGCCGGCGGAGAGGTGATTCCCCGGGGAGGGGGTGGTGCCCCGGGTCCAATAAATCCTGAGCACCCGGTAAATCCCCGGGACGCGCGGTGCTGGATGTTCGGCGAGCTGGCGCTGTGCAGCCGTACCGGGAAGGGGGAACATGCCGGGGCCGGTTTCACAGCTCCGGCAGCGTTCGGGGGCTCCTCTCGGGCGCCGCGCTCACCCCGACGGTTCGACCCAACTGTCGGGGATCACCGGGGACTTTCCAACTGGAAGTTCCCCGGGACAGTGGCTGCGATCCCGAGAGGATCCCTGCGGGCCAGGACCGAGGGTTTTGGGGGCACCCCAGGGTGGCGCGGCACCCACCGGGTGTCCGTGTGGTGGAACGGGCGCTGGTCACCAAGAGCGGCACGCGGGGACCGCCCTACGCCGGGACCCGAGGGGCCGTGAGGGCCGGGGGCAGACCGCGGGGCTGCAGTGTGTCCCCCGGCATGGCCGTGTCCCCGCGGGGTTGAGTCTTGGCTGCTTTGGTGGCATTTCTCCTGCGAGCAGGTGGGGTGAACCACAGAGGTCCCTGTCCCACGCACCGTCCCAAAATTGCTTTTCGTTCCGCGGGCCGTGGGCATCACCAGTACCCGTCCACTCCGGGCTGCCCGGAGGTCTCATCCTGTTCCTGGCGCTGCTGGCAGCCCCCGGGCTCGGGGCTTTGCACGCCGCCGTCCCGCTCCTGGTGGATTTGGGGAGGGAATGGCGACCAAACCCAAATGTCCTTTTCCAGCCGCCTCTCCCGCGTTCTCCTGCCCCCCGCGCGGCGCCGTTGGCAGCGGGCACTGCGGCCGGTCAAAGACAGCGTCTGCAGAGCCGGTTCACGGCGGAACTCTCAAAATTCCCTGTTTTCTTGACCCTCTGCTGAGCCATGTGCCGCTGCCATCACGCAGCCCCAGCAGCTCCCGGCTGCGTCACGCCGGTCCCCCCGGGCAAGGGACGGCGACCCCCGGAGCCACCGGCGACTCTAATGCGGGGCTGCCCCGCGGTGTCACGGCGCCGGCTGCAGCTCCTGCAAGTGGTTTGACCTCGATTTGTTTTTAAATGGAGCCACTTCGCCTGCCGCGGAGGCTGCGGGGGCCGTGCCGCCGCCCCGTGCCGCCGGTGCCGCTCGGCAGCCCGGAGCGACGGGGACGGTGGCAGCGGCGTGACTCGCCGTGTTTACGAGAGCGGCGCTTCTCGTACCGCCGTGGAGTGGCACTTGTGCCTCCTGCCCACGCAGGGAGGTCACCGTGTGCCCGCCTGGGCAGCGCTGACCGCCCCCTGCTCCGGTGCTCCCTTTGCCGGAGGCTCGCTCCGGTGCGGTCACGCTGGATCGGAGCTCCCGCGGGTTTGGAGCAGAACACCGGGCATCGCCCACCCGGCATTTCTCCCCATGCCCCGCAAAACGCGTCTGAACACCTCCCTCTCCTGCCTACGGCAAGGCCAGGCAGCTGTGCAAACGTTTTGGGAGTTTCTGGAAAAGCTGTGTCGCTGAACGGGATAAAGCTGACCGTGCTGGAGGAGCCACAGCGTAGCGAGTGCCTTCCTGGGGAAGCTCCGGCCAGCAGCTCTGGGTCGCCGTCCCTCTGCTTGGGGACAGCCCCGGCGGCTGGCAGAGCTTGTACCAGCTGCAGGGGTGATTTAGCCCATCCCGGCACCGGGAGCCCTGTCTGGTCCGGGGCAGAGTCCTTCGGGGGGGCCGGGGGGCTCAGGGGCAGAGCGGCAGCGCCGTGTGACGCGAGCTGACATTAACTCCCACCTGCTCCCGCGGGTGCCTGGCACGCTCGGCCCCCTCCTCGCCGAACGCGCCTTTCACTCATGTAGTTGGAAAAGTTAACTTTTCTATTACCGCGCATTTCACTTACCCAGGTACTTAATTACCATTGTCCCAGGGAAATGTCAGTGTGACTCAGAGACACTTTCCCATTAGGAGGAGACAGATGAATATTAAGTTGAGTTGCTGGTGGGTGGGCTGGCTTCCAGCTCCTCTCCCGGGGGACCCTGTCACCCTCCACGCCCTGGACCCGTGGAGGACCTTCTTACCCAGCTCAGTAGATCTGTGGCACTTTGCTCTGGGGACGGGAGTAATTCGACCTCCCACCCGGCGCAAAGGGAAGGAGCCTTATTCCAAACTTTTCCCTCTGCGTCCTTGGGATTTATTCGATCTCTAACACATCTCCCTCGTGTGCAATTACCCTGTGCAGGGAGGTGACTGCGCCCCAGGCCGCTGGGTGCGTATGTACATATATACATATTCATATAGAAATAATGGCTTTGGTGTAGAAGTGCTCCACCCCACCGTGTCTGTGGTGCCCGCACGGCCATCAGTCCCAGCAGAAAGGGTTAAACTGCCCGAGGGCTGCCCACAGCCCCTCGCTCAGGATGTTGTGGTCGTTTGCAGATGCTTTTTGTTCTTCTCAGCTTTGTTCTGTGCCTGCACAGCCCGAGGCGGGGCCGTGGCCGCCCTCTGCCCCTGCGGGGCCTGAGCTCCATCCCCCCTCGCTGCAGCCCCAGGGATGGAGGGGTGGGTTCCTCCCTTGGCCCTGAGGAGGATGCAGGGCTCTGCCCCCGCCCCCCACCCCATGCCCTGCTCCCTTGGTCCCTCCGTGTGGGCACAGCCCCAGCCTGGACGAGTTAAAATCCACCTCCAGACAAAAGCCGTGGGGTCCCGCCTGCTTTTCAAGGAGCGGGGGAATGCCGACGGACCTGATCACCAGCCCTGACGGAGGACCACGGGCACAGGCTGCCGTGGCTGCTGGGTGCCCAGCAGAGGGTCCCAGCCCTGTCGATGGCCCCCACTTCCCTCACCAGTGCTGGGAGGGCTGAGCAAGGGGGCACCAGGTCCAGCAGCTGGTGTTCGAGCTGGGAGAACAGCAGGTTGCTGGGAAACATCCCTCTTGAGCTCCGATAAAAATAGCTCCATCTTCAAGGCAAGAGGACTGGCTGCACTGCCAGCGACGCAGGGGATGTGTCTGCACCCACCGGGGTGTGGGGGACGGTGCAGGATGTCCTGTGGGGTCTGCACCTTGGACCCTCATCCCACATGTCTGTTGTGACAGTGGGACAGAGGTGCAGGGGCTCAGGGATTGCCTGTCATTGCCCCAGTGCTGTTCTCCTTTATCCCCAAATCAGACTTGGAAATGTGTGAGAACAGGAATCAGGGCTGAGTGGGGAAAGTGGGGGCATCTTTTTCCCTCCATCCATCTCCCCCTGCCTCTTTGGCTCATCTGTGTTTGCCCTCATGAGGAGGAGGTTCAGGGAGATGTGGAGCTGGGCTCTGAGCCCTGGCATTGCAGAGGTTGGGGGGTTTTATGCAAAGGCTTTTTCACCTGACAGCAGCCAGGCTGGGTGGGTTGGGACATCCCTTTCCCGGGGCATGAAGACCCTCTCTCCCTTCCTAGCAGCTTTGGATGGGCTCACTTCTCTCCCCAGCCTCTCCACGAGGATGTGCCTCTCCCCAGCCTGGGGAGCAGGGTGAGAGAAGGTCAGGGATTCACCTTTTCCCCCTGCACCCTTCTTGGACACGATTTGAATTCGGTGTCCAGGGGATTCACATCCCAGCAGCCAAACCCCTCTGGGACACAGCTGTGTGGGAAGACGGACAGACCCCATCCCAGTCCTCTGCCACCTTCCTTGTTTGGGGCACGCGTTTCGGCCCCGAGGACCGAGGCTGGGCACTCGGGTGTCTCCAAGTGCTGCAGCCGCAGTGGTGGGATGTGCACCCCGATTCCCGGGGCGGCCGGGGGCTGCGGGGAGGCCTCGGCGGTGCGGGCGAGCCTGCTCGGGAGGTGGCGGGGATGCTGCGGGGCTGATTATTCACAGCTTCCCTCGCCCCGATTGGCTCTGCCGCCGCGCACAGCCGGGCCCCGCCGCAGGAGGAGACTCCGTGGCCATAAAAGCGGGGTGAGAGGCAGCCGGCGGCGAGTCCGGTGGACAACCCGGGCAGCACCGTGGGGCCACCTGCCAGTGTGGCCTTGCCACCGATGACTGGCGCAGCCTGACGCCCGTGGAGGGACACCCATCAGCCACGACCCGTCCTGACTTGGCGAAGCGGGTGCTCGGCGGGACGGGGAGCAGCGGCAGGTAGGGCTGCCGGGGTTGTCATCCCCCTTCCATGGCGTGGGCACAATCAGGGGATCGCTCTTGCTCCCCAAAAAGCAACAGTTTAAGAACACCTCCTGAGCAGCACTGCTGAAAGTGGCTTGTGGTTGGACTTGTGTTATTTTGGGGAGCTTCACATGGCTGCAGGTCCCTCTTGTCCTCTGAAACCTCCCTTGAGTGGTTTCAGAGCCCATGAGCAGCTGTCCAGAACTCTGCTGGGGTTCATTTCCGTGCTGATGCTGTGCCTGCCAACCTGACAGCAGAATCACCCAGGGCTTTGAGGGGTAAAAGGGAGTGGGCAGAGAGGATGGGGGGTTCTCTCTCCCTCTTCTTGGCTCAAGCAGCAGTGTGGCTGCAGTGCTTGAGTGATTATATTCCAAAAGTTACCAGCTTTTTTGAGAAGCCTTGTCCTGATGGTGTTTCCAGGAAATGTTTGGAGGTGAGGAAAGGAGATGTTGGAAGGTTGATTGTTCTTCTCCACCAGAACTATGTGCAGGATCAAAACCTGTGGAGTTGGACCTGTGTGGGAGGAGGGATCTGCTCAGTCTGGGAGAGCTGTTCACATCCTTCATTAGGTATAATCACAGGTTAGTCAGGATGGGGTCAGTCTCTGCTGTCTGGCACACACAGTCCTGATTCCTCATCCCTTGGGTCACCAGGTCTGTAATTGGCCCCTGGGGTGCATGGATGCAGCTTGGGGGTTTTCCAAAGCAAAGTCTGGTATTTGAAGACTCAAGTGGAAATGGGATAGGGGAGGAAGGGACACCGGCAGGCACCTGGCACAGGCAGAATGTGCTGAGAGTGGCCACAGAGGCTGGGACTCAATGCTGGCATTGCCAGACTCTGCCACAATCCTTCCAAGGTGTTCCTGCAGGAGGGATGGCTCTGGAGCCTTGGGCTCCTCCAGGTAAAACAGGATTGAGCTCAAACTCTGCTTTTCTTTTTCCTCCCTTTGTATTTTCGCTTTTTCCTCCACCCTGCTTCTTTCCTCTTTTGTCCAAACCCCTTTGTTTTCTTCCCCTTTTCCTGCTCCCGTTTTGCCAATCCTCCTTATCCCACCTTCAGGAGCAGGCAGAGCACTGCTGGGACATTTGTGGCACCACCTGAACATGGTACATTTGCAGTGGGGTGTCCCAGGGTGTCCTTGGCCACGCCGTGCTCAGAGAACTGCAGCTCCCCTGAGTGCCATGAAATCCTCAGCTGGCAGTAGGGTGACAGGGATGGGACACACCGTGTCTGGAATGCCAGAGGTCCGAACTGTGCCGTGTCAGACAAACCAGCAGCTGTTCCCAGCATGGGAACATTCCCGGTGCCGTCCCTGCGTGCTGCTCTAGCGGCACCCACGGGGATACCGGCAGCGGAGGAGCAAGGGAGGGAAAGTGGGTGGAGAAAGGGAAAGAAAAGGTTCCCGGTGGGGCTCCTGTGAAGCAGTTATCAGCTCTTTTCGGGAGCTTCATTCCCCCTAGTGCTGCAGCTGGCACCTACCTGTGCGGCTGGCATGTCCTCGCTCCTCGGCGCGGTCTCGGTGGCCCTGATGCAATAAGGGACTGTCCCCTGTCTCAGTAGCGAGGGCTGGCTGAGGTCCCACCGTGCCCCTGCCATCCTGGGCAGCTGCCATCCTGTTCCCTGCCACACTGCCAGGGCACTGGGAGGATTCACAGAGCTGGTGGCTGTGCAGCCAAGGAATGCAGACAGCTCGACACAGGATGGTGCAGATAATTCAAATTAAATTTTAATCTAGCATGAATTAATACTGTGGCATTAACAATTCTTCATCAGTACCAATTACAGTACATTAGCTGCTACTGCTGGAGAGCACAATAGTCTCTAATATGCGTCATTAATGTGTAACAGATCCCTCTGGGTCATGCCTTACCCACCTTAGATAAAAGCAGCAATGGAGGCAGGCAGGGGTTTGCAGCCAGTGCACCCCTTTGGGGCTGAATCTTACTCCAGGGCTATCATGGTCCTAGTGGCACGGTGATCCTGTGGCACTGCAGCTGGGGTTGGCAGTGGCCCCTCCAGCCTCACCCAGGGTCAGGTTTAGCACTGCCACCTGCAGAGCCCCTCTCCCAGCTGAGCAGTGTCCTCGTCCATCCGCAGAGGCCAGAGGCTCCATCACGGCTCTCAAACGTCTGGAGGATGGCGATGATGGTCTGCAGGTAGGCTTGAACCCAGAGTCCTCCTTTTTCTTCCTCTCCTGATGCACCAGCCCAGCAGACTTGGTGGGTGAGAGGGAGGGGAGATGAGGCTGCCCTGGTGTGGGGTACAGCAGCCTGGGATGAGTCCACACTGGGCCATGCCATCACCCCATGCACTTGCTACCGCAGCTCTGCTTGCTGTGGTTCTTTTCCCCAAGGCCAAGGGAAAGAGCTGGGTGATTCATCTGCCTGCGCCATGCAGACGTGGCAATCACAGAGAAACCCAGTGCTGGGGAAAAAAGGGACTTTTCTTTCTAACGGTATAGTAAGAGATGGAGAGGATAGATGGGGTGGAACTGAGATGAGATGAGATGAGATATGAGGTGCAATAGTGGTCCTGCCCACAGTGACTTGGTGGCCACCAGGGACTGGCTGTGGCTCTGTGTGTGTGCCAAGGACCAGGCTGCAGCCAGGGTAAGGGGTGTCTTGTGGTGTCCTTGCTGGGAGCAGCACCCAGAGGTGAGTCATGTGGGAATGGGCACAGGCACAGGTCC
The DNA here is from genome assembly GCF_017590135.1 of Pyrgilauda ruficollis. Classification (NCBI taxonomy): domain Eukaryota; kingdom Metazoa; phylum Chordata; class Aves; order Passeriformes; family Passeridae; genus Pyrgilauda; species Pyrgilauda ruficollis. The sequence continues at coordinate 660,423 of NW_024511099.1, forward strand.
CTGTGTATGATCCCAGCAGCAGCTCACACATGGAGGTGGTAGGTGCCCAATCCCTGTGGAGTGGTGATGGCCCCGCAGAGCTGGCACAGGGATGGTGACAGGCTCTGTGCTGTGTCTTCCCCTCTCCAGGCAGCGTCTGCAGGGCGAGATGGCACGGTGGGCATTGGCACTGACACTCTGCCTGTCCCTGTCTGCGGTGGCATCTGCTGACTGTGTCACGCAGTGCTCCCTCTGCACAGCCCAGACCCGCGGTGCCGAGAGCAGCGTCCAGCCCCTGGTGAGTGCTGGCCTCACACGGATGTGAGCCAGGGAGCCACAGCAGTGGAGTGTCACGGGAGCAGGGTGGCAGAGCTGGGTGGCACCTGGTGTGATGGTCACGGGCACCCCAGCGTGCTGGGGTTGTGCAAACTTCAGCTTCTCACCGAGCTGAGCAGCACGGTGGGCACGGACCCCCGGGCTTGGGGCGGGGGGGAGGAAGGCAGGGGCTCACCCCGAGCACCTGGGGCCGCGGCGGCCGCTGTCTTACAGATGTGCCTGTGGGAATGCCAGGGCTCCTTGTCACCCGGCCCCGAGTGGGAGATGTGCAGGAAGGCGCTGGCGCTCCTGGCCCCGCTGGTGGCCCTGGCCGAGGGGACAGACCCGTCCCCACCGGAGGCGGAGGAGGATGAGGCGCAGCCGGAGCAGGCTCTGGGCCCTGCAGAGCTGCCGCCGGCGCCGGCCAAGCGCTACGGCGGCTTCATGAAGATGATGTCCAAGGCGAAGCTGCTGTCCCTGCTCCGCGAGAACGCTCACGGCAAGGGCGGCCTCAGCAAGAAGTCCGGGGCCTTCAGCCGCAAGCCGGGCGAGCGAGCGGCCCCCGAGGACTACCCGGGGCCGGCAGGGGACGGGGACGAAGAGCCCACGGGGGCCGAGGCCGAGGGGCCGGGGCTGGCGCAGCTGCACAAGCGCTACGGGGGCTTCCTGCGCCGCATCCGGCCCAAGCTCAAGTGGGACAATCAGAAGCGCTACGGGGCCTTCCTGCGGCGGCAGTTCAAGGTGACCACCCGCTCGGACGAGGATCCCAGCGCCTACTCAGGGGAGGTGTCAGACCTATAGAGCCGGGCGTGCGACGGCAGCACCACGGTCCCCACACTGCCACTCCCACTGTGCCATCGCCCCCAGCCCTGTCCCCTGCCCAGCCCGCTGTGGCTGGTGTCACCCTTGCCTCGTTCCCTCAGGGCACCATGAGTTCCATCCCGTTGTCCCTCTGTGGTTCACCTGCCCATCCTGCGCACGGAGGGGACAGTGCCGCTCCTCCGGCTGCTGGCGGTGTGGCTGTGGCCCAGCCCAGGGTTCCCGGGGGTGTATTGCTGGGGACACAGATCCTCCATCCTCCCGTGGCTGCCGGAGCACAGCAGAGTCTGGAACCACCACAGTTGAGGTACAGGGCAGGGGGCTCCGAGCCCTAGGGAGGATGAGCCAGGGCAGGATCGGGGAGGTGGCTGCCGTGGCCACAGGCAGAGGTGGCTGGTGGAGCCACAGCACCATCACCAGGTGCTCAAGCACTGCTGAGCTCAGCCCCCATTCCCCTCCCCAGCCTCTCACAGTGTCCCACCAACCCCAGCACCCACCTGGTGCCCCTGGGCTCCCCTCCAAGAGCGACTCTAGAGGCAGGGTCAGCCCCATGCCCCAACACCCAACTCCCCCGCGCAGTCAATAAAAGGCAGATGCCAACGAAGCTGAAGCCATGCTGGGTGCTGAGCGTGCTCTGCAGGGCAGACCAAGCACCCCAAACTGGGGTGCTCAGATGGGCCAGGGGTGAGGGCTGTGACACCTGCAGGCAGCACACGATGGTATCCTTCCAGTGGCATGGGTGCCAAAAGGAATGTGGGAACCCACGCACCTCTGGGGCCACATCCTGAGGGTGACAGGGCCATCTCAGCTGAGCAAGGGCAGGGCAGGCATGCTCAGCCTGCTACAGGGGTGTGTAGGGTGCTGGCAAGGTACCTCCTGCAGGAGCAGGCAGGGGAGGCTCCTTTGGGAATCACAGCTGCTGCCCCAGCTGGGAAGGAGCAGTTGTGCTGAGAGCAGGGGCAAACTGTCCCTTTCCTCATATGTGACCCCTCCAGCAGAAGCTCGGTGCTGAGAAAGCCCAGCCTGGGCAGCACCTTCCCTTTTGAGTGTCTGTGTAGCCCCACAGGGCAGTTCCTGGCTCTGGTGAGACACAGTTCATGCCCCAGACACAGCCCCGGCACCAGCTCCAGGTTGAGAAAGGGGGGAGGTGATTGCAGAGCACTGGAACACTCAGCTCACTCACAGCACGGGCTGGAGCCAGCACCAGCCTGCCTGCACAGCAGTGTGGGCACCCCAGCTCCAGCTCAGCTCCCTGCACCTAAAGATGCAGCAGGCCAGCCCCTGCTCAGTCCCTGCCCATGGGGTGCACTGCTCCCCTCCCTCATGGTGCCCAGGGAACCAGCACCCCAGCCCTCACCCCAGCCTTGACCTCCTGCCTTCCTCTTCCCTCCCTCCAGAGCACACGACACGGCCGTGCAGGATGAGCCCTCCTCTCCTCCCTGCAGGGCACACAGAGCCCCAACCCCACCCTGCAGCCCCAAGGTGACCCCCCCGAGCACAGGGACACACTGATGTGCGGGAGCAGCACAGGACTTTTCACTTTTATTATAAAAATATCTTGCAAGCAAAAAGAAAAAAAAAACCCAAAAAAAAAAAAAAAAAAAGTCTGTACAAGCAGTCACATTGCTCCCAAAGCACCCCCAAGGACCCCAGGTGCCCCCAAGCCCCCTGCATTTCCACTGCTGCAGGAGCCAACGAAGGGTGAGAGTCCACACGGTGGCCCAGGTAGGGGGCACATGGAAGACATTTGTCCCCATGGGTGGGCTGGGGGGAGCCTGCCAGGCCCCCAAGACAGAGCTGGGGTGGGGGGGAGCATATAAGTCTCTTATAAACTCTGCAGGGTTTGGGGGATTCTTTACTGAGGCCTCGGTCTTAATTTTGCACATCTTATTCTAGTGTTAAGTACACAGAAGTACACCCACGTACAACACAAAACATTGGGGGTTTCAGCTCTAAAAATTAACAGTTACATGTCAAACAGTCAAAACATGTTACACGGTACCTGCGGGGAGCTCCCGGGGGGGAGCCAGGCTGGGGGGGCCCTCGCACGCTTTGTACAAGCCTGGGGCAGCGCTGGTGGGTCCCAGTGCAGGGCAAGGCTGTGCACAGGAAGATGATGATGATGAGGAAGATGCTCGGTGCTGGGGAGCCAGACCTGGAGCTCTCCTGGACGGCAGGGCAGGGCCTCGGCTCAGTGGCCTTCCAGCCTCTTGGCCTGTGGCGAGACAGAGGTCCCGCAGAAGGGACACTTGGGAAGAGAGGCGGACACTTCGGTCCTTCCTTTAAAGCCAGAGTTTGGTGTCCAGGCGTGGTGGCAGAGCCCCAGAAGGCAGTGTGGGGGCCCTGCTGGTCCTGGGGAGCCTGTGGGCCAGGCAGTGGCATCCCCATGAGAGCTGGTGTGGAGGCACTGTACCTGTCCCCTCAGCCCAGCTGGAGCTTCCCAAGGAGCTGCTGCTCCGCTGGCTGAATCTGCTTGCGGGCAAACCCGGCACACTGAGGTTGAGCAACCCTTGATGGGGGTCCTGAAGGGATGGAGCTGGCGGCCCCAGGACCAAACTGCCCCCAAAAGTCACGTCTCTCTGGATGGGAGAAGACCCCCACAAGTACTGCGGGCTCCATTTCCATCCTAAAAGACAGGTACCGCAGCGCATTGTCACATCGCTCCCGGTGCTTCCAAGAGAACAGTCTCAGGGAGGAGCAGAGCTGCTCCCAGCAGGACAGGGGCTCCCAGCAGCCACTGCTCACTTCCTGGTGATCTGGACGCTGGCATACTCAGAGCCAGCCTCCTCGGGGCGCGGGGCCGGCCGCTTGGGCGCCTTGCTGAGGTGCACCATGTCCAGGTCGGCGTAGGTGAGGTTGTCGTCGCCGTTGGGCGCCTGGTTGGTCTGGATGCAGGCGTACTCCGACTGCTGGCTCATCTCCACCATCCGCCGGATGCTCTTCCTCTCCTTGTCGAAGTTCAGGTCCGCGTAGGTCAGGTTGGGGTCGGATTCCTGTGTGAGGCACCAAGAGTTCCTCCTCTGGGAAGATGCCCCTGTACCCACAGCCCTGCTCTGGAGTCAATCCCACTGCAGCTCGGCCTGGGGCACCTCAGCCTTGCTTGTATGGGGGAACAATGCCAGCAGCCACCACCCTGAAGCCATGCTCTACCCCCCGCTACAGCTTCACTTTGTGAGCCACCCTGTCACCCTGCTCTGGCTTCAAAACCACTGCCACAATTCCAGAGCTGTCACTGAAGCCACTCCATCACTCCATCCCAGCAGGGCCAGACTGCCCAGTGATGCCCACGCGGGAGCTGGCAGAGCCTGGGTGGGATGGACAGATTGCTGTTGATCACGACTTCGCTCATAGCTGCGTCACCAAATGCAAAATAACTCCACAAATAGCCTGGCTGGCTATTGCACAGCTGGCTCTCCAGGCAGCACCAACCCAGACTTTACTGGGAGGAGAAGGAGAAGGAGAAAAAGGAGGAGGAGGAGGGAGGGTGAAGGCAGAAAAGATTCTGGGAAGTGGCTATCCTCTTCCTGGGGCATCCTCTCTTCCACCTCCAGCCACAGAGTGGCGACACTGAGATGTTTCATGGAGAACCACCACTCTCCACTCCCATCTCCAGTGGCTCCCGGCTACTCTCCCTCCCCAGTCCCAGGATGACCCACCTGGGTTGTGGCCTCGCTGCTCTTCTCTGGCTCATGTAACCTGGAAGGAGGGATAAAAACAGTCAGATAGACGGAGGGTCCTGTTGCCCTTTCCCTGGTGATGGAGCAGCTGGGGAGGTCAGATGCAAGCCAAGGTCCTTGCAGCTGCACCCAGCAAGACCTGAGCAGGCCACCAGGTCCTGAGCATTGGCTTGTGCTGGTCCAGCTGCCTCTCTGCTGGCCAGAGACCAGCTCCCACCAGCCTGCTTAGCCCCACCACAAGCAAAAAATCCCCAGAACGCCAGCTGGGGAGATGGGCAGAGACTGTGCTCCTGCCTTCCCTTTCACAAGTTTTGGGGATACAGCTTTGTCCCCAGCCTGAGGGACTCTGTGGACTGGAGATGTCCAGCTCAGAGTTCCCACAGGTTACTCAGTGACTAGAAGAGATTTGCACTCACCTAGCAGACGGTGAGCTTTTACCTGCTGAAAGAGAAGGAAAAAATTAGGAAAAAAAATTAGGGAAAAAAGAACTCAGGAAATAATATAAACGCCCCATTTCCCTGGGCACAGAGAACACATGCAGAGACTATTTCAAGGACAAGGACACATCTTTTCCCAGAGGCAAGCACCTGCAATTCCCTGGAGTTTCAATCAATTTCATTCAGGACTGCTCCTGGGGGAGCACAGGAGGTGCAGGGCACGGTTTAGACCAGCCAGAGCTTTCCCTGCAGCCTGCAAACAACCTGGGCAGCTCTATCCATCACCCCACTGGGCAGGACCTGCAGCTGCACTGCCAGGAGTTATTGTCCAATGGGGCAATGTAAAACCCATGGGAAAGAGAGGAAAAACGGGGTTGGGAGCAGCTCCTCCCTGCCCCACACTTGGCCCCCTTACCCTTGATCTGCTTGGTCCGGATCAGGTACAGAATCGCAGCCACCAGCAGGGCCAGCACGGTGCAGACCACGCCCACCACGATGTAGATGAGCATATCTTCTGAAACATCAATGAAAAGGTCACCATGGCCCAAGAACGTGATACCTCCCAGTCCCTGCAGCCTCACAACACAGATTGGCCCAGTGATGCAAGAAGCACCAAGGAGGACAGCTCGGTGCCTGCCACCGTCACATCCCCCGGCCCCCTGATATGATATGGATATATATATCCATATATAGATATATCCTTCAACCAGATTTTAACTGGGCTTTGAGCTTCCTCAGGGGGTGACACCACACAGCCACCCTGGCAAGCACCCCCTCCCAGCAGCTCTGACGCACCCTTATCCATCTGGAACCCATCGATCAATCCCACTGGGGCCGGGTTGGAGATCCACAGGGAGGCTGAGTAGTTGGCAGGGGCCTGGCCATCGTGCACCACCGTGCAGATGATCGTGGACCCGTTTTTCTCCTCCGTCGCTTGCACCTCCACCTGGCTTCTCAGCTCAAACAAGCCCCGGGGCAGCTTCCATGGCCGGGAGATGTTCTGCACCTTTATCTCAATCCCATTCTCCAGCCAGGAAACGGACACGTTAGCTGGGTAAAACTCCTTCACGAGGCAGGTGAAGGTCACGGTCTTGTTCACCTCAACGGGGCTCGGCTCGGCGCGCACTTCGACGCTGGGGGGAACTGGGAAGAGAGGCAGAGCCTGGTGTTTGCTGTCACGGCTCTGCTGCCCACAGGGCGCCCTGTCCTCCTCCCAGGGACCCCAGCCCCACAGCAGCAGGACTCCCCAGCGCGAGTCCCCAGCCCTCACCTCGCAGGACTCTGCTGAGCTGGTAGCTGCCACGCAGCGGGGCCAGCAGCGTGGAGTGCTGCACCTCACAGATGAGCTCAGAGGGGACATCATCCTTCTGCAGGGTCACCATGGCTGTGCTGGACATGTTGTAGGTTTTCCTCCTCCATTCGGTGACCTGGGGTCGCTGACCCCCCATGGTGTCCCTGTTCTTGAACCATTTCACCCCAATCGTTTCAGGAAAGAACCCTCCGCTCGTGCAGGTGAAAGGCACCGACTCCCCCGGCCTCGCTCTCTGCTCGGGCCCAGACACGAGCGGGGGGCTGGGTTTGGCTGTGGGGAGAAGCACGGGGCCATCAGACCAGGCTCTGCCCCCTGCCCAGCCCTGGGCCTGGGGATGGCCCATGGGATCCTCTCCTGGACCAGCCCTGAGCCCCTTCCCCATCCCTGCTCTCCCTGAGCAGAGCCCGCCGGCTGATTCCCATCAGGAGCTGCTCCAGAGCCCCGCTCACCTTGCACAGATACCTCGGTGCCATTGCCACGCTGAAACACCTCATCATCACCAGAGTCCCCCTTGACAAACTTTACACAGTAGTAGGTGCCCATGTCCTCAGGCTGAATGTTCCTGATGAGGATGGTGAAGTCTGTGTCAGACCCATTCACTGCTCTCGTCACACGGAAGGAAGGATCCTGCTTCTTCTGGTCATAGACAGTCTTGTTCCCAGTGCCCCAGCCCTTCAGCCACATCACAGGACCTGGTCCAGCAATTCCAGACGTGATGCAGTTCAGGGTGAGCGTCTCCCCTGCTGCCACCGTCACCTTGGCCTGGGGCTGCTGCAGACTGAAGCCCTGACCCCCCTGGGCATCCACACCTAGAGAAAAAAGAGACCACGTCTTGCCTGGCACCACACATCCAGACTCCTGACAGTTCTCCCAGCCCTGGGACAGGCTGAGCACCCCAGGTGAGGGGCTGTGGCCACAGGCACATTGCTCTGCCTGCAGGGCTCGGTAGCAGAGCTGGATGGAGCTTTGCTTGGTGACTGTGCTGTGCCCTGTATGGATAAATCATGGAGCACATCCCAGCTGCCCATGCCTCCAGCACGCTGGGCTGCCTCCCACAGCCACTTGGCTTTGTCAGCCAGGAGAAAGAAGCACACAAAATGAGGTGCTCCAAAGAGCCAGCTCCCATCACCAATGTGACACTGCGTTTTCTGTCCTGAATCTGTCCCATCTCTGCATGGAATCCCAGCCCTGGTTATCCCAGCAGAGCACAGCCAGTCCTCCACCACTTCCAGCCAAGCAGGCACTGTTCCTGCTCAGCAACAAGCACAGGGAGACATCGCCTTTGGAGCATCTCCATACCACTGGTCCCTAATCCAGTCACCTGTGCCACACCTCCCTGCACACACAGACAGTAACATCCCAGATAACCCGCACTACACACCCATGGGTTACCCAGGGGTTAATTTTGTCAGTGCTTCCTATGCCAATATAGTTATTGCAACCAAATTCACAAAATATTCCAATCCTGGTCACTGCTTAATGGAACATTTCTTTAAGCCACATGGGGAGAGAAGTGGGGGACCCACTAAGATCCACCTACAGGTAACAGGTGGCTGTGGCACCCAGAACCGGTGTCACGGTCACACAGAGATCTTTGTGTTTGAGCAGGTAATGCTGAGCAGCACGGGGAGCACAGGGAGCAGCACCCCACATCCCTCACAGCAGAATCATGGAATCACACAATCTTTTAGGCTGGAAAAGCCCTAAGATCGCTGAGTCCAGCCATTAAGCCAGCACTGCCAAGCCCCGGACCAAACCACGACCCCAAGTGCTACATCCACACATCTTTTAAATCCCTCCAGGGATGGTGACCCCACCACTGCCCTGGACAGCTCTCTTACCCTTTCAGTGAAGAACTTTTCCCAAATATCCAACCTAAACCTAAACCTCCCCTGTACAACTTGAAGCCTCCTGTCCTGTTGCTTGTTATTTGGGAGAGGAGAATGACCTCCACCTGGCTACAGCCTCCTTTCAGGGAAATCCAGGACAGCAACCCATGCCAAGGCTTCCCTTGGGACCCAGCAGGATAATCTCTGGCTGGACGCTCCCAGGAGGACCTGCTGCAGGAAAAGCTGCTCTGACCCCTCTGGCCACAGCTGGCTGTCACAGAGACCAGAGCTGATTTTTGGCAGCTGTTAATCCCTCCTGACTCACAGTGGTATGTGCTGTACCCACAGATGTTCTCACTGTTCCACTGTCTGTGGAATTACTCAATCTCTATGACCAGAATTACCAGGAGCAGTTTCTCCAGACTGCCCCAGTTAAAGGCTTTTTGCCCAGGGCATCAGTCCACAGCATCATCAGCCAAAACCTTCAGGCCTTGGTGTTTCCCTTTGAAACCACGTCAGGGTTAACGTGGCAGCAGCATTCAGCATCAGAACAAGTTTTTCCCACAAACAAGCACAGAGGGACAGAGCTGGTTTGTGTCACGTCCAGATGAGTCATTCACTCTGAGCCTTGGTCCTGCACCTGAGCAGTGGTGCCCTAGGCACCTGCAAGGCAACCCCGTGCTTCTCAGGTGACACCCAAATTGTGGGGAGCAGCCCTGGAGCAGAGGCCTTGTGCACTCCATGTGCTGAACACAGCACTGACACAGGGCAAACACCACTAGATCTGCTTCTGTGGCATCTCCTGAACTTCTTCATCTCCTGCTGCTGAGAGACCTTTTGCAAGAAATGATTGAGAAACACACAGAGGAAGTTCACAAGCACAGAAGCATCATCTCATCATCTGTCTCTCGCCAACCCACTGCACGTGGATGTGACACAGGCAGGGACCAGGCTGCCACAGGCAGAGACTGGCACCCCCAGCTAGCAACCACACCAGCAACCCAGCCAGACCCCCAGCCCTTCCATGTACCCAGGGGGCCACAACACCAAGTACTGGCTCCACCAAACTGGGCAAACAAAGCTCACTAGCGGGCAGCACCCAACACAGCAAGGGACACATCCCATGTGTGGCCACGGGAGCAGGAAGCCAGGGCCACCCCCACCACACACTCTGTGCCGTGTAATGAGTGAGTTACTACTGCTCCCCTCTGCAAAAGCAATTTCTGTGGAGTGCTTACCCCCATGAGGGTCCCCTGCACCGGGTAGAACTGCCTGCACCGCCCCACACAGCCCAACCTGAGCACCTCCTCCTCATCCTCCCTCTCTCCATCTGCCCATTTCCCCATGAGGCACGTGGTGTGCAGAGGGAGAGAGCTGGGGAAGTGCCTGCTTTGGGGCCCCAGAGCTGACCCCAACACCAAAGAGTGTCAGGGTGGGCACTGCTCAGCCCCAAAGTTAATTTCTTGGTTGCAGTGAAGCATCCACAGAAGCACTGAGACATCGAGCTGAGTGTGGCTGGGTGCCCTGCCCGTGGTTGGCTGCCATGCCTGGTGTGCAGCAAGGGCTCCCCACTACCTTGGCACGGCACTGCCTTGCTGGAACCGCAGGGATTTATCCCTGCAGGCAGCAGGGATCTCTCCCAGGGTCCAGATTTGCAGCCAGAAGTGGATGGTCTGTATGCATTCCACAGCACCGAGCTCACATTCCCTCCTCACCGGGGCAGCAGCGTGCCTGCCTCCTCTGCCCAGGGATTAGCAGGCACAGAGCATGTTGTCGTCCAGGGATAGGATGCAAGGTGCTTTCCTGCTTTCCTGACTGCAGTGCTCCCAGAGGATCGAGGGGAAAAAGGGCTTCACGCTGCCGGCAGCGCCGCCTGTCCAGAGGCTCCACTGCTCAAGACACCGTGAGGCTCCAGGCAGCCCCTCACACAGGACTGAAATGGGGCTTTGGGGTATTTTTCCATGTGTTCTGCTCTGTTACCTCAGAGACCCTCACCCAGCTCTGCTCAGGGATTTCTGATCTCTGACACACAAGCTCCAGCCACCATCTACTGCAGGAACACCCCAACAAGGACCAGCTCATCCCTCCTGGCTGAGAAGCAGGAGTCCCAGCCAGACCTGGCTTCTCCACTTCCTGCCTGCATCCATCACCCCACACCAGGACCAACCTGACCCCTTCCTGCTCAGAATGACCCCAATCCCCTGCAGCAGCTCAGAGCAATGCCCCCACCCCTCCACCCCAAAGGGAAAACACAAAGGGGAAGTTGGCAGAAAACCCCAGAATACACAAGTTAGAAAATGCAAAGTTTCCACCAAAGCTTCTTTCCTCTTTCTCCCTGAACACAGCTTCTCCTCACACGCAGCTCGTGCCTGTCCTTCCCCTTTTGAGGTGCTCACCCAGTGGGAGTGAGAGCCCAGCCAAGCTCCCTCCCAGCAGCTCACGATGTGCTTGAGCACCAGGAGTGGGATGTTGGGAGGCTACAGGCCACAAAAACATGGGACACGACAATTTCTCACTGTTTCCCCTGCTTCTCCCCTGCTGCCTGATGACACTTTTCCCCTGAGACTTGGATTTCAAACCACCAGGAACTGGAACATGATCCTCTTGCCCCCAAGATCATGGGGAATTTAGGTGCTCTGACCCTGTAATCTGTTCTATCCTACACTCCAGAATTAGCCAAGGGTTTTAGAGCCCTGAAAAGCATCACCTGACAGTTCCCACGTAGGTGGGAGCACCCTTGCAGTGCAGACCCAGAGCATTTCCAGCCCAGAGCAGAGGCAGGAGCACGATCTAGCAGAGCCTGCCTCCTTCCCGTTATTCAGTTTAATTTGGGAGCAAAATAATCCCAGCTCTTGCTGCACTGCAAGTTTTCCACGTCGGTGACACATTTTTTTCTATATTCCACCTTTTGAAGTATTTGATATTGAACAGATTGCAAGAGGCTGGGGTTTAATTCAGGAGAGGCTGCTTGGATGCTTCCTGGTAAAAATAGATTTTTTTCCTCTGAAGGAGCTGGGTGAGGAGCTCTGGGATGGCTGTGTGCTCCAGAAACGACGTGCAGCTGGTCACTGGCATCCGAAGCCCCACAGTCACTCACTGAAGGAGCAGGCCAATGGGCAAGGCAACCCCAAAATAATCCTGCTGGAATTTCACCTGCAGCAGGGCTGCTAGGGGCGGAAACTAACAGGTGCTGCCTATAAAAGGCCTGGAATCTGCTGTTTAGGGAAGGCAAGGAGAGCCCTGGGGATAGCTGCTGAGCCCCAAGCAGACCCCAGGGCGCTCAGGGAGGGTTGCAGTGAACGCTGTGTTTCACATCCGTGACATCAGAGGAAGCCTCAGCTCACACGCAGCCACCATTTCCAAGCTCCCCTCCTCCAGCATCAGCAGAAATTCATCCCAAGAGCCAGAGCCCCAGCAGGAAACCGAATTCCCCTTTGGAAGAGGCTCTGTGAAGCACAGCTGAAACCCTCTGTGGAGATAGACCGGCATGGAAGGGCTCTGCAGGGCGCAGTTTCTCAATGGGGCTTTGCTGTTTGGTTTCCCACATCTCGCTGCCTTTGCCCCACAGGAAGGTCTCCTCCAGGACCTTTCCTTTTCCCCTTCACTTCTGCAGAAGCTGTCAGAACAGCCGGCAGTAGGAGCCTGGGCCAACTCTGCTGGAGTTCAGCTTAGTTTGAGCCACGGCCCAGGAGGGATTCGCCATATGGAAAAAAAAGACGTGCACGTTTGCACCTAAAATCAGGGATGCAAACCACTTCAAAACCCCAGGGTGGTTTTTTTCCCATGGCTGGCTCAAAGAAATGGGGTTCTCACTCCAAGACCACATTTAATTAAGTTCAGGAGGTTTGCTGGAGCTATTCTTTCACGCAGGAAATCGCAGTGGCTCACTGGGAAGCCGCGCTCACCGCCAAAGCCTTCTTGGCTCTCAGCAGCCGGAGTTTTCAGTTTGGGGCCAGCACTTCTCAGTTGTGATCAGGCGACTCAAAGCAAGGAGCGTTGTGCTGAAAGCATTTGCTTTCTACCCAAGTTTGCATCCAACTCTTTGCCCAAGTAAAGCTTTGATGGTAACTACTTCAATGGGCATGGGAGAATGTGGGTTTCCCCCGCGGAACCTGGGCTGGGCTGTTTGTAGTGGGATCTAGCTGGAAGGGATGGGGCTGGAATTGAGCAAAAAGCTCAGCAGCGAGAGGCTCCTGAAGATGCATCGTTATTGCTGCAGGTTTGCCTCAAAAACCCCATCCCTCCCTTGGCAGGGAGAGCGATTCCTTCGAAACCACCCAAAACGAAACACCCTAGAAAGGAAACATCCTTGAAAGCAGCAGTCACCACAGGGCTTCGTTCCTGGTGGGATGAGAGACTTCCCACTGCCAGCAAGGGAAACAGCCAAGAGTGGCACACTTTGTCTGGTCCTTTGCTGTGTCCCCCAACTTTATAAAGGACTGGGGGAGCCGTGAGCTCGTGGGAGGTCTGGGGCACCCTGAGCCTGAGGCGACACAGCACTAACACAGCACAGGGTGCCTAGAGGTGTTGCAATTCCATCGCTTCAGTGCCCAACAGTTGAGTAGAGAGAGAGCCCACAGTGGGGTGAAGCAGGAGGGCAGCAAGAAAAACAAGTTCTTGGCAGAGAAGACAGGCAGCCCTCACCAAAACCTCCCCATGCCTCCTCCACTGCCATCTCCAAGTGGGAATTCGGGCTGCTTGCTGAGTTTTGCCTCACCCATAGCTGGCAGGGGGTGCTCGCAAATGGGTGGGAACAACATGCCTCTTCATGCCCCTGCCGAATTCCCTGCCTCACTGGGAAAGGGCATGGCTGCCTGCCTTGAAGTTCGGTTCGGGAAGAACCGCCGGGCAAGGGCCCGCGGGAGCCCCTCGGCCACCGCCGCTCTCTAGGTCACCGCAGGAAAGGTCAAAGCAACCGTGCGCGGAGAGGCGGCGTCATGTCGGTACCGGAGGGGTGCGGGAGCGGGGAGAGGAGAGGAGCGGGGAAAACGGGGAACGGGGCAGGGAGACCGGGGGGGAACAGGGCAGAGGAGAGGAGCAGGGCGGGAAAAGGGGCAAAACAGGGCAGAGCAGGGAGAGGAGCTGTGTGAGAGGGAAAGGTGGAAAACAGGACAGAGGAGGCAGGAGCAGGGTGGAAAAAAGGGGGAAAACAGAGCAGAGGAGAGGAGCAGCGTGAGAAAGGGGAGGGCAGAGCAGGGCAGCAGGGTGGGAGGGAAAGGGGGGAATAGGGCAAGGAAAGGAGCAGGAAGGCAGGCAGAAGCCATGGCTTACCGGGCAGGGCGAGCAGCAGCAGGCACGGCAATGCCCAGGCGGTGCGGCCGGGATCCCGGGGATGCGGCTCCATCGGTGCGGGGAGCGGAGCCCGCGGCTTCACAGCGCGGCCCCGCGCCCGGCTCGGCGGCTGGGTTTGATAAATAAGACAAATTAAAAAAAAAAAAAAAAAAAAGGCAAGAAGCGCAGAACTGCAGCTGGCGAAGGAAATCGCTCTTCTCAGCCCCAAAATGAGGAAGGAGGCCGGGCTCCCCCCTTTCTCCCCCCGCGGCGGGCGGGCAGCGCACACGCACGCACCGACACGGACCCGCGGCCCCGCCGCCGCCCGTGGGCACCGGAGCGGGCTCGGGGCCGCTGACGGGGCCGCGGCGGGGCCCCGGGCGGGCGCGTGCCCCGGTGCCGCTCGGAGCCGCCTCCCCCCCGCCGCCGCGCCGCCTCCGTTGCCGTGGTACCGGGGAGGGACGGAGCCGGCCCCAGCTTCCAGACCCCCTCCGGCTCCCAGCAGCCCCGGTTTAGCGCCGCTTCTCCCCGTAGCGGGGGCGAAGCCAGCCCCGCCCGCCCCGGGGCAGAGTCCTCCGGTGAGCCCGGTGTGCGGCTGCCTTAAGGTCGGCTGGGAGGCGACCCCCGGGAGCAGCCGCCAGGAGCCCCGCCGTGCCCAGTCCCTGTCGGCCGGGGCAGAGGGAGGCGGCTCCATGGCCCCAGGGATGGGGGCTGGGGGTCCCCTCGCTCGCCGCAGGCTGCCGGTGTAGCCACGGCTTCGGCACGGCCACAATACACAGCCCTGCATCCCCGAGCTGGGATCGGGGTGCAGGGACACACAGCCTTCGGGGTTCTGAACACCCGGGAGCACCTGGGGCTGAGCCAGGACAGCCCGGGGCAGAGGCACACACAGCACACGGCCTTGGGGGTCCCAAGTGCTCTCCCCCAAGGGACCACGGAGGGCCGAGCTGTGAAGCCGTGGCAGAGGCACGGGTGGTGTTCTGCCGGTGCCACAGGGACAGGTCAGCTTGACCCACGGGGCTCAGGGCCAGGAGGGGACACTGGTGCAGTGCAGACAGGCAGAGCGTGGATGGGGAGGGAGAGGAAATTCCTGCGCAGCACGCTGGGAGAATGGGGACATCCCCGTGATGTCCCCTCCGCGGGAGCCTGCAGCAGGGAGAAGCGAGAGTCTGAGGACAAGGCAGCTGTAATGGTAGGCAGGGCTGAGGAAGAGGGTGTCGGGGCGTCAGCATCCATGGGATTTGTGTCCCTGCGCCGCCCTTCTTCTCCCTGACACAAAGCCCTTCCCAGGGGATTCGCAAGGACACATTCTCCACTGCCTGCACCTGTCACAGCTTCTCACGCAGCCCAGGGGCGCTTCAGCCAGGCCAGGCCAGGTACCTGGGATGCTAGGTGCAATGCTGGCAGCTCCCAAGCACCTCCCCACTGTCCCCTCTGGCCTCGCAGGGATGGGGTAGGCACTGCAAAGCAGGAGCTCCCAGCCCACCCAGCATCGCCTGCAGCACGGATCCCACCCTGGGCCGGGTCCCCGAGGACAGCACTGGGTGCCATACTGGAGGACCCGCTGCCAGCTCCCCCTCCTCCCCTCGCTCCCTCCCCAGGCAGCCGCCAGGGCTGTCGGTTTTATTTAGAGCCTCGCACAAACACAGCCGAGATATCTGAAGTGACTTGGCACCATCAATCTGCGCACGGCGTCCGCCTGCGCATCCCCGGCCCCGCCAGCCTCCCCCTCAGCCCCAGCTACGCCCATGGGGCACATCCAGCCTTAATTTAGTGCTGCTGGGACTGGGAACAGCTTCCCAGGCTTCTGCACCCACCTCCCTCTGCAATTCCCTGGCAGCTGGAGGCTGCGCTCAAGGGTTGTGGCCAGTACTGCTCCCACTGGAAAAACTTTGTGGCCAGCAGCACTGGTCGTGGAAAGCCCAGCACAGCCATCATTTCCCTTCACAGAGCTGGCCAGAGTGGCCAACAAGGAGCAGGGGTCCAGAGGAGCCCTTAGATTTGGCCTTTTGCACACAGCAATAATTTCTTTGCACAGGGCTGGGACACAGGGACACATCACTACAAGAGTTCACAGGCACCTCACAAGAGGAAGCAAAGGTGCTGAGCTCTGCTCTGTGGTGACCAGCGATAAGACTTGAGGGAACTGCATGAAGCTCTGTCAGAGAAGTTTGAGGTTGGTATTAGGAAAAGGTTCTTCTACCAGAGGGTGTTTGGGCACTGGAACAGGCTCCCCAGGGCACCAGTCACAGCCCCAAGCCTGCCAGAGCTCAGAAAACATTTGGACAATGCTCTTGTCCCCCCTCACAGAGGGGATTCTTGGGGTGTTCTGTGCCAGGACAGGAGTTTGACTTGATCCTTGTGGGTCACTTTCAGCTCTGGATATTCCATGGGATTAGCAGTGGTTTGTGGAAACCCTGCAACTACACCACCAAGGGCAGTGCATCCCACCTAGCCCAGGTCCAGAAGCAGAGACCCTCAGGACAAGTGGGTGCCCAGCAGGAGGGCAAATTCCAGGGACACACTGCAGCCATTCACAGCCACCTGTCCTGGTTATTTTTACGTGGAAGCACAGATCCTGGAGACCTGGTTGGCTTCAGCCTGTCTGGGATGTTCTGCTCAGTGTTGAAGGTTCAGACAACCTGTTCTGAGGCGATTACAGAGCAGAGCCAGCCCGCACACAAGCAGCAGCCACGGCAGAGTGCTCGGGAAGGGAAGTTAGAGCTCAAAAAAGCTCTGCAAGAGAAGGTACCGCGCAGAGCAGATGGTGCGGCGCGAGCTTCCCGGGAAGAGCTGCTATTGCTCCCCATTAGGAAGCATATGGGCAGGCTCAGCTGCCTCCCCTCCTACCCATGGCCCTTCAGCATCACAGGGGCCCTGCTCCAACACGAGAGGTTTGGAGGACTCACCCTGGCAGGGCAGCCCTTGCCCTGCACTGGGCAGGGAACCAGGGGGAGAGGAGCATTTGGCTCCTTGTGTGCCTGAGACAGAGGGGCAACGCAAAATTTTGGGAGTGCAACTCTGCCATCATCATCATCATCCTTCTGTACAAAACACCCACGGTGAGCAGGAGGCTGCAGCACTGCTTGGCAGGGCGGGCAGTGCTGCCAGGCTCTCTGTGCTGCCAGCGGGCACCCAGGCTGTGCTCGCTCTGCAGCATCTCCTTGCTTCAGCTCAAAAGCCCTGCTCTGGCAGGGAGAATTCCAGAGCTCGGCTCTCCCCGGCCCCAGGAGCTGGGCAGCAGCCAACATGGGGACAGGGCAGTGTTTCTGGAGAGCTCTTCAAGAATAAGTTGGTTCTCACAGCTTTGAGGCACAGTGAGGAACTGGCATCACACTGTTTGGGGAAGGCACGGGCTCCGTGTGGCAGGGCTGGGCCAGGCTCAGCCACCCCTGGGCAGGCAGGGACGTGCTCCCCTTCCCTATTCCCAGCCAGAACCACAGGCTCAATGTCCCTTTTGCATTCCCTTGTTCCCAGCTGGGCAGCTCTGCAGGATCTGCTCCCTCCCTGGGAGGAGGTGGGGACCCATCCACACACAGGGACCCCCAGCCAGAGCAGCAGCACCCCATCTCTTGTCAGAGCCTGGCAGCATCCAGTGGGAACAATTACAGCCGTGCCTGAGCGATCCCAGTGGAAAGTCCTGCAGCACTGGTTTTGCCCAGACTGTTCTTTCATGCCTTAATCAGCTGCCTGTCTGATCCTCTCCCAGCCCCGACTGCCCCCGGGAGCAGCGGTGGCTCCCTTGGCTGGAGGGGATTCACAGGGGATGGAGCTGGGAGAGGTTCCAGTCTCTGCCCTGCAGGGCCAATCCTGGGCCTGCTAATGAATCCCATCTCACTGATGGAGGTGACTGCAGTCTTTCTCTGCCTGGGACTTTGTCCCTCCTGGTCCCCACTCCAGCAATGGGATGGCACAGTGGGCAAAGTACCAATAGCCTGAGTGGCCACCTCACACCTGGACACAGCAGCTGTCCCAAAATGCTCAGTCCATGCTTCAAAATCCAAACCAGCTTAGGGATACAGAAAAAAAAACACCAATACTTTGGACATCAGCCTGGAAAATACCCCAAATTCAGCATCCAGAGGTGCTGTTTTGGGGCTGTGGGCACAGAGCCATGCCCAAGCACCAGCGAGCAGCCAGCACTTATGGGAGCACTCCACAGTAATGACTCAATGATCCTAGAGGTCTTTTCCAACCTCAAAGATTCCTTGATAAACCAAAAAATGCAGAGCCTCAGGGACTCACCACCCTGGAGAAACTCAGAGCCATCCTGGCCCAGTCCCAGCCACCAACACCTCCCAGCCCAGCCCCCCGAGAGGTGCTGCTTTCACAGCTCACCACAATAAAACACCTGGTGGGACCACATCAGAGCACCAGGCCCACACAAGGTCTGTTCTGGCGCCCACAAGCCTGTGCAGCCTTCATACAGCTTCATGTTCTCCCCATCCATCCTCCAGCTTCAAAAACAAATTCCAAGACCTCAAGATCCAGGTGGACACATCCTACAGCCTCCCCCCACCCCTCAGGCTTCAGTCAGCACCCAAAGAGGGCTCTCAGCTGGGAGAGAAACACAAATGTCTCTTGAAGCAGGGAGCACCAATTACACTGCTGATATTTAGGGCTTCCAGCACAACAAATGGAGCTGCAGCTTCATTAGGTACCTTGCCAATTTAATCCGAGACATGCAGTACAGGGGAAGCTTAAATTAGTTTATCTCATGTTAACTTATAACAAGCAATATGTTAATGTGGGCATGGTTTTCATGGACTGTGACCCAGGGAAGGGGCACCCACAGCCCTCTAAAAGTAGATTTAAGAAGCAGGGGTATGTAGCCTACCTGTCTCCTCATAATCCTGTCATAACATCCACCACCATAAACACCTGCACTGGGGAAGGGGTGCACCACATCTCCCCCTTATATGGGAGAGGGTGATGAGCTGCAGGGGTCTCGTTAAGGCTGTGATTGCCAGGGGAAGGGTGGGGTAGGCTGTGGAGGATGCTCTGTGGGCAGGCTATGCATGGGTTTGCTCCTCACCTCATGAGGGGCTCATGGGAACTACTGTAATTGTTTAGCCAAGCTTTTATTGGGTGATTTAGGAGTTACAGCTGAGTTATTTCAGCTCTCAGGTCTTTGTTATGGCGCTGGGGTGCAGTTGGTGTGGGAGGATGTGTGGGGTGGAGGTGAGGTGCTCCCTGGCATGGGGCATTTTCTGAGGAGGCCCCTCTGTGCACACTGCCCAGACCCCCTGCTTCTGCCCCTTCCTTAGGGAGCAGGGCTTCAAATGGCAGCCCACTTAATTTTAGTGTCCCTCTGCCACATGAATTAATCCCCAGCACTGCCAGGATCAGCTGGTTCTGAAATGACTTCCAGGGAGGACGAGGCAGGGATACAGCTCTGCCTGCCCAGCTGGGCTTTGCTGGGTGGAGGGATGCTCTGAGTGCCTCATGGCACTCACACTCTGTCACCCTGGGCTTCAGCAGAGGCAGCAGAGCCCGGTGTCAGACCACCAGAACATCCACCATCTACCAAGCAGGAAGGGAAACGCACAGGCTACAGCAGGGACCGTATCCACAGGGCAGCTGAGCCATCCCAGGGCCGGGCTGTGCTGCCAGGCTGCTGCCACCGGCAGTGGTGCCCTGTGGGGTGCTGCAGAGCCGGTGAATTGGCCGGGCTTCCTTAATGCAGCCAGCACGCTCGCACTCTGGGGGAATTCCTCACGGCTGTGTCAGAGCAGGAAAGGTGGTTTATATCCTGTGCCTGGCCTGGAAACGGCCCTGGCTGACCTGAAGTGAGGGGTTTTAGGGTAAAACTGCTGACAGGCTGGGAAAACACAGTGGCAGTGTGGGCTGGGAAGGACAGGGCCGGCAGGGCTGGCGCCTGTGCCCGCTGAGGTGCTGCGAGTGCTGGCAGGGCTGTGCTGACCTTGGCTGGCAAACAGGATCCTGCCCCTTGCCCCAGAGAAGGGTTTGCTCTCTGCTGTGGGTCTGCAACACGTGCACAGCCCCGGGACTGAGCTGCACAGGAAGAGCTGCAGTGACCATCCCTGGAAGTGCTCAAAAAACATGGATGTGGCACCTGGGGCATGGTGGGCTTGGCAGTGCTGGGGGAGTGGTTGGACTCAATGATCTTAGGGAGCTGTTCCAACCTTAACTGATGACAGGGACAGGGCACAAGAGAGACCCTGCTCGGGGCAGCTCAGCAGGGTCACAGGGTGGCCCCAGTCCTGCACCCTTAGTGCCAGTGGTTGCAAAACTGGGAGATGTCTGTGCTGTCTGTATGGGGCACGACTGGGCTCACCGCAGCTCTGAGGGGCTCCAGAGCCACAGGGAGCCTTGGTGCCCACCCTGGGACCCTGCCCCAACCCAGGAGCAGGAATGCTGTGGAGGAGGAAGTGGCAGGGACAGGGGGGAGGGCAGGCAGGGTGCAGGCAGAGAGCTCCAGCCGTGCAGGGACATTTCAGAGCCGGGGTTAATCATTGATGGGCTGTTTGAACTAAAGCCTCCCTCCCCCCTCTGGAGGGGGAAGTTCTGCACTGTGCTGGCTCCTGGGGATGTGATGGCAGTGCCAGCACCCAGATCCCCCAGCACACAGCCAGCCCCACGGAGCGATGCTGGAGAAGACCTTGATCTCCCCTTGGTGGAACCACCAGGACCGTGGCGGAGCTCGGCCGAGGGAAGAGCGATATCATCTCAGTTTCTAATGCCAGTTGTTGGGTTTTTTTCTGCATCCTCTCCAAGCTCTTTGTTGATTGCAAATCGTTATCATGAAAGCGCATCCGAGGCTGCAGCAGCAGATAACTGTGCTGTGCTGCCGGCCCGGCGGCTGGAGCTCACCGAGGCTGCTCTGCCTGAGAGTCCTGCGGCAGCTGCGGCTGGAAATAAAACTGCTAACGTGGGGGATTGATCATGTTCAGCCAGCTCAGCCCATTGCTTCCTGCTTGGCAGAGCCCTTGCTGTGAAGTGCTAAAATCCAGGCTCAGAGGTGGGATTTGTGCTGTGGAACCTGGCATGTGGGCATGGCCCGAGGGATGCCCCGTGGAGGGCTGAGACACGGCACACGAAGTGCAGGGGACCTGGTAGGACCCCGTGTCACTCTTTACTGCAAAGGAAGGTGGTATGTGCAGCAGTGGGGGCTTCATGGGCCATTTGTGAAAGTGCTGGATCCAACGCCTCACGGTGGGAGTGGCACGACTGCTGGGATGCAGGGGGGCTGCACCCCCTGGAACAGGCAGCCCTTGGAAGAGGATGCTGACCAATCCTCAGGGCATCCCCAGCCCTTCTGCCAGGCTGTCCCTGTGTCACTGTCCCCATGTTGTCCCCATAGCAACCCCAAGGCTCAGGAGCCACATTCTGGACCTGTTGGCTCTTTATTTTGGCCCTGTTGAGACTCAATGCTCTCATCTCTGTGGGGCTGGGGTTATTCTGGCCCTGCTGCTGGAGGCTGGATGAAGAAAAATGCTTCTCTGTGGGGTTTCTGTTGGTCTGTCCTTTCTTTTTTTTTTTTTTTTTTTTTTTTTTTTAATTGAAAGGCAACAAAATTCTGGAGGATTATTTCTGGTCGGCAGGATCCACCACGCTCCTGGTGACCGCATCCCTCCAAGGGGCTGGCCCTGATAAGAAGCTGCAAATCCGAGCTGCCAAGTGCTGCCATCCCGCTGGAGCCTTGGAGGGGGATCAGGGATTTAGAGGGTCTGTGTGCTGTCTAACAGGTTTAGAAAATATTGCCTGGGATTATCCACTCGCGGCGGTGACCAGAGACCTCTGAGCCGCGGCGGACGCCGGCACGGGCTGATCTTTGCTGAGGGGGGTCCTGTGTGCTGAAATCTGATCTGTTCGTGTTCCTGTGCACGTTCCCTCGTGTGCACACGCGTGGATGTGCAGCAGCGGCGGCTCTGGGGCGAGCTGGAGCTGTGGATGGGGCTGGTGGCCCCTGACACCGCGGGGGCTGAGCCGTGTCCCACCCTCCGTGGCCGCCAGCCCCGTGCTGGGTCTGGGGTGCCACAGGGGTGCTGCAGCCTTCTCTGTGCTGGAACCCTGTAAGGGCAGCTCCTGACCGCCAGCGTTAATGATATCCACCCAATTAGCCCAGCCTAGCCCCAAGGATTAGCGGATGGAATCATCATCCCAAGGCGTAAGCAGTTAACGCTGCTAATTAGTCATCGCGTGAATCCCAGCCCAACCACAAAGCGCAGCGGCCGCGGTGGCCGTGGGCAAGGGGTGATGCCCACCCAGCCGGGCTCCGGGAGACGGGAGCTGTTTACGGAGCATTCGCCGGGCTCGGGCATCCGTTATTTTTACACGTTGCCATAGCTACTGATACCATTATAAAATTAAGCCCGAACCATGTGGAAGAAACGGATCTGTCAGAAGGAATTATTTTCGGGAGCGCGCTGTGGGTCCGAGCCCGGCGGGTGATGGGGGTCCCCGCTGCAGGCAGCTGCATCCTGCCCGCGGGCACGTCGCTGGAACCAGGCGCCGGGCAGGCTGCGGAGCTCCGGGATCGCCGGGAGCCACCGGCGCCAGCACAGCCCCTCCGGGCTGGCAGCATCGCTGGGCACGTCCAGGGCGAACAAAAGCCCGCTGAGAGGGAGCTTTCAGGCCGTGCTGTGCTCCCTCCCGCAGCGCCTGCTTTCCCCCTTCTCCTGCCTCTCTCAATATTTTTCCCTTTCCCTGCACTTCTCTGCAGAGGGACACTTTTGTGCCGGGCTCGGGGCAGCCAGCGCGGGGGCCACGGCCAAGCACAGCCGTGCTTTAAGGTCGCTCGGTGCCGGGAGGAGCAGGGAGCCCCAGGGACCCGAGAGCATCCTGCCCTCGGGACAGGGAGCTCCCAAAGAGTTTCCCTACCCTGAGCTCTTCTCGCTGGATAAAACCACCTGGAGCATCCCCAGGAGCGTGTACAGCTCACTTCAGGCTCTACAACATACATGGGGATGCTGGGAGGACCAGGACCACACCAAGAGCTGATCCAGCAGGAAGAGCCCCGGGAACTCCAGTGCAGGCAGGGCCCCCCTCCCGCCCGCTCTGGGACCCTCACTCTGGCACTGGCAGGACCCGGCGCTGCAGCTTGATCTGCCCTCCCGTGCTGGCTCCAGAGGGTGATTGTCTTTCAGCAATGTCCCGTCCAACTCCGAAAGCACAATGTGAGTCTTTCTTAAGTGCTGGATGTTCCTGCTTGTCCCATGGCCCTGGAAACCCCTCTTTAATCACTGCCAGAGCCTTGGCCTCGCGGTGTCCTGCAGCGCGGGACAGCACGGGCCAAAGGAGTGCTGGGCACAAAGGATGTGCGTGACACTTTTCAGTTTCACTGCCTACCCCCTCCCTTGTGATTGAAGAGATGAGGAACGGTCCTAGGGCAGCCCCCCACACCCCTTCAGCTCCAGGGATTTAATGAAAATTATTCCAGGTTGGCCAGAGAGGTTCCCAGCAGCAATAACTGCAATAGCACAACCTCCTGCTGGACACAGAGAACCCACAGGGAAAAGCAACATCCTAAAACACCTTTGGCTCTTCTCAACTAAAAGCCCTGGTCTGCAGCCTGGGGGTCCCAGGTTGCTTCGTGGGCATGGCTGGGCAGTGCCTGGGAGCCCATCTCCTCCCTGAACATCCTGAGTGTCCCAGTGCCATGGGGTGGCTGCCCTGTACCCCAGCTGTCACTGGGGCTGTGCCTGGGGGGCTGGAGATACCCCTGCTGTGCTGGCCAGAGCCCTCACTCTGTCAGGAGGGGACGAGGCTGGCAATGAGGCTGTGGCACAGAAACTGTTCCTATGACAACCCCAAATCCCCTTTGGTGAAAATCCACAACAACCGTAAAAACAGGGAATAAGATTCAATAGTAAGACCTGAAATAAATCAGAACCAGTGTAAAGCATGTCACTGTTTTACTCTGGCTTCGTTCCTTTCCAAGGAAAAGCCTGAGAAACAGGGAGCTGCAAAGGGGTGAGCTAACAGATTTGGAATCGGAGGGAGCAGATTCCAACCGTGCAGCATCCCAAGACTTCTCCCTCCTGTTGTCTCTTCTGGCAGGGACCCAGCCCAGGCCAGCCAGCAGGCACAACAGGACCCATGAGGCATTTTTGGGGGACAATCAAAGTGTCACCAAGACCTTCTCTCTCCTTCCAACCCCTTCAAAGCACCCAGCTGCTCCTCCAGCTTCTCCTGCTGCGTCCTGCTGGCACACTGGCACAACGTCCCCATGGCTTTGCCTGGTCCCCTTGGTCTCATGGGGTCCCTATGGCATCATGGGGTCCCCAAACCATCACTGGATGCCTGTGGCATCGTGGGGGCCCTGTGGGGTCCCTGTGGCATCGGATGCTCTTAGACCTGTTGCTGTTTGGGTGATGGTGATGTGCACAGGGACTGGCCTGTCTCTCCCTGGTGACTTGTGGGCACCACGGTCTGATGGTGGCTAGGGCAGGGATGGGGGCAGGGATGGGGACAGAGCAGGGGCACAAAGGTGTCTTGGATAGAGACAGCCACAAACCAGGCCCTTGGCTGGAGCTGCTGCCCTGTCAGACCAGCTGGAGCGATGCCTGCTCCTGGATACACAATATCCCCTGGGCACCCACCCACCCCTGTGACAGACACTGCCACTGTGGAGTGCCTCTGCTTCTCATCACTGACCGGAGCACCCCAGGGCAGGGCACAGGGCATTTATCCCTGTCTCTCCCTTATTCTCCTTGCCCAGGCCTGGCACCAGCACAGCTCAGCATTGTCCCATTCCCCGCGGGTGCAGCCAGCCCTCTCCTGTCCCCAGGACCCAGAGGAGACACCTGCATCCCCCCTTTCAGCCAGCCCGCACTGACACCACGCTCCCCTCGGCCTTAATTGCATCCCTGCTCCCTCCCCTCGCTGCCGGGACCAGCCCCGACCAGCACCGCTCTCCGGGCCGTGGCTCCCGTCGCTCTGCGCGGTCTGCGGGGGCTCGTGCTCCCCTCGGCTCCTGGCACAGCCCACGCTTCCCACTCTGGCTCCCCGGCACAGCATGGGACAGCACACCATGGCACACAGCATGGCACAGACCATGGCACACACCATGGCACACACCATGGCACACACCATAGCACACACCATGGTGCAGACCATGGCACACACCATGGTGCAGACCATGGCACACACCATGGTGCAGACCATGGCACAGACCATGGTGCAGACCATGGTGCAGACCATGGCACAGACCATAGCACACACCACAGCTGACACTGTGGCACACACCACGGCACACACCATGGCACACAGCATGGCACAGACCACGGCACACATTATGGCACACACCACAGCACACACTGTGGCACACAGCATGGCACACACCAGGGCTCACACCACAGCACACACCACGGCTGACACCATGGCACACAGCATGGCACACACTGGCACACACCACAGCACACACCATGGTACAGACCACAGCACACACCACAGCTGACACCATGGCACACACCAGGGCTCACAGCACTGCCTGGCAAGCCCTGCCAGCCCTTGGCACCTCCAGGAGATGTTTCCCACCTCCTGGCATCAGGAGTGGGTCAGATGCCAGAGCAGCCCCTGAGCATCCCCTGGCTGCCCAGAAACCCATCACAGTGCAGCCCAGATCAGCCTCCCCAGCCCTTTTCCTTGGCCTTGCCATTGCATGAGGTCCTGGCACCAGGCTCACACAGCCAAGGTAAACCTGGCATGGCACCAGCCCAGAGTGTCCAGGCACAGGGACACAGCCCAAAACTTACTTGAAGCCAGCGTGTCCTCTCCCCCTGGGACACCAACACTGTCCCAGTACCCATCCAGGCACCACCTCTGCTCCGCACCGAAGTGCCCAGCTGTGGCAGCAGGAGCCTGGAGTGTGCCAGCCTCAGCCCCAGCACTGCCCTGTGCTTCCCCCCAGCAATGGCAGCTCCCGGCCTCCCACACACACCCTCCGACCAAGGAGGTCACTTAGTGGGATGTGACAACCAGCAGCCCCAGGAAAGCAGCATGGATGAGCAGTGAATCCGTGACCCCAGCCCTGCCTGGTGCTGCCCCCCTGAGCAAGGCCCTGCCCCCCGATCCAGGCTCTGCTCCCCAGCACGCTCCTACCTTGTGTCCGTGCCCAGGCGCTTGTTTGTGCTTTCACTGCCGGCACACCCCAGGCTGAAGGCTTAAAGGATTTTCCTTTAATAACCACCAAATCCCTCCCCTGGGCAGTAAGCCGCAGACCTGGGCCCTTTCCTAGGTGCAGAGCATTCTGCCCGTGCTCTGCTCACTCCCTGCTTTGCATATGCTCCTATCGAACTGGATTTCCCCTCCTGATTCAGTGCTTGAAAAGCCCTAAATCCCCTTGAATTTCATTTCCTCTGGTCCTCGAGGTCTATCCCCGGTTTCAGTCTCACCCACGTATTTTACATACTCGTGTTCACAGCCTTGATGTGAGATTTCTGCCAGTTTTGGTGTTGTCCCTGCAGACTGCTGGACAGCCCAAGCCCTGCTCAGAGCAGCCACTGCCCCAGCTGGGAAATGATCCATGGCCTGGTCATGGCTCCACTGGGAAACAATGCTGGGAGAGGCTTCATCCCAACACCCCAACCCTCCCACTGAGGGGGCCAGGATGAGACCAGGTGCTGGATCCCTGACCTGGCAAACTCATCACCACCACCATGCCTACAGGGTGCTGAGTATCCCCAAGCTGTGCCTGAGGAAGGACTGACTCCAAACTGTCCCCACTTCACATCCCCAGAGCAGGTGACTCACATTCAGTCGTGCAAATCAATTTCCGTAGCGGCTTTTCTCCCCACTGTGACAATTTTGTCCCCTCAAGGATCTCCCTGCCAGCCCCGTTCCCCTGGGTCACACTGTCTTGTTTCACTTCTCTTTTCTCATTTCACAGAAAAAAAAAGTAGATAAAGCTGAAAGCTGGTGACTGTATCAGCTTTCAAGGTCACAGGCAGTGATGCTGGCAGCAGGTTCCTCTGCCTGGAAAGCCTGTTCTGGCCTCAGTTCCTCCTGCCAAGGTGGCTGCTGGGGCCACGGCTGGCGGGAGCTCAGCTGCCACAGCTGGGGAGAGCGTGGCTGGGGGCTGTATGTGGTGACTGGCTGTTGCAGCAGTGCCCAGTGTGGAGCGTGACTGCAGCTTCCTGCCATGGCCACCTTGGCCCTCTGGCTTCCTGCCCCTGGCCTGCTTCCCGTGGAGGTGGGCACCAAACATGTGGGCACGAAGCAGGGAATGTGCACGGGGCAGATGTGCACGGACTGGCTGGGACTGGAGCTGAAGATGTGCACAGACCAGGGGAAGGGGCAGAAGGGCCAGGTGGTACCAGCTGCCTTGGCCTTAACAGCATCATGAGCCCCGGGAGGAGGGCAGGGAAAGGTGGGCGAGGGCTGGGCCTCAGCCTGGAGCAGCAGCAGCAGGGGCTATTCCTGAGAGCTTCCTGCTGCCTTGCCAGGAGAGGCAGGTTTTGTGGGACTGGGCAGGTTCCCTGCCTGGGGCAGGTGGGAGTTGGGAGCTGACCAAGGGGCTCAGCAGTAGCACAGGGGTAGCACACATCTCCCCAGGACCCTGCAGGACTGGCACTATTGCTCTTGCTCTGAGCACAGCAGGACTGCACAGCAGGCTGTTTGCTGGCTTTAATGAGGGTGGTAAAAGATAACACAAATTATGGACCTGTGGGCCGGGAAAGGAGCAGTGGAGGCCCATGCTGGTGCACACAGGTGCGTGTGAGGTCCTCCTGGTGTTATCAGCACAAAACAGCTTGCACAAGGCAGAGGTGCTTGGCCTCGTGGTCTGATCCTGTGGTCGAGAAAGCTTCCAGGTCCTGGGAGAGCTGCCCTGAGATGCAAACATGGTGACCACAGTGCGCCCAGCTGAGATCTGGACACACCATGCAAACAGCTCCACTTCTTCTTTGTTGTGCCCTACAGAAACGTCCCTTCTTCCACCCTGACACGGCCTGGCTGTGCAGGCAGCGGTGCCAGGCGTCACTTGGCAGTGACCCTGAGGCTGGCATACTCGGTGGGGGCTGTGCCCGGGCTCCTGCCGCGCCGCGGGGCCGGGGGCAGCGGCTGCAGGTCAGCGTAGTGGATGTCGTTCTCCTCCTTGCTGCTCTGCTGCAAAAATGCACACAAATGGGGAATGCTGCCACAAGGAAAGTCTCGCAAAAGTAACCCTAAATCAGAATGCTGAGAGTTGGAAGTGACCCACAAGGATCACCAAGAGCAGCTCATGGCCCTGCACAGGACAACACCAAGAAGCGGGCTCATGGCAGGCTGGTGATGCCACAGCTGCAGAGGAGTGTGCAGGGACCACGTGCAGGCACCTGCTGCCCACCCCATGTCCCCCCTGGCCCCAGAGTCTTGCAGGGCTCCTGCAAGCCAGGGCATCAGCGTGGCATGTGCTTCCCCATACTCACAGCTCACTCCTACCTGGCTGGGCAGGTGGGAGCTCTCTGCATCCAGGACTTCACTGCAGGGGGAAGGATAAAGATGGCCATCAGAACTAAAGGAAGCTGAGTCCTTTCCCCACCCAGCACAGTCCTCAATTCCCCTCCCGAATTTCAGCATGATGCCCCTGTTGAAGGCAAACAGGGACAAAGTGCTGACTGCACATCTGGGCTGGGCTCAGACACACGGTGAGGGGCTGCAGGAGCTCCCTGGTACTGAGTGCTCCCTACCATGAAGTTTCCATGAAACACAGAAAGAACCAACAGAACAGTGCACTGTGAGTAAAGGACCTTTTCTGGAGCAAGTTAAAGCTCCAGACAAGAAAGGAAGCCAAGATAAAGCAGGTGGATAAGACAGTTTGCTCATTTAAGGGTACAGAAGGAAGAGGCGCTGAGTACAAACCTGGGGGTGCTGGGGGTCCCTGCACAGCACCCCATGTCCACTGTCCTGGCTGGGCAGGGGCTGCCCACCCCCCCTTGGCGCTTCCTCCTGTACTTGCAAAGGGCGACGAAGAGGCCGAGGAGGAGGAGGAAGCAGAGCACTACAGCTGCAGCCACCATTCCAGGAACCAGGGCTGCCTCTGTGGAGACAGAGGCAGAGCAGGAGAGGGTGGTGGGCGTGGGGCAGAGCAGGACCTCGCTGTGGGCAGGGGGGGGGCTGTGGGATGGGCTCCCTGGGAGAGGTGTCCTGCTGGACTGCACTCACCATGCATGGACACCTCGGTGCCACGGCCATACCGAAACACCTTATCCTCACCAGAGTCCCCCTTGACAAACTTCACACAGTAGTAGGTGCCAGCATCATCGGGCTGAAAGTTCCTGATGAGGATGGTGAAGTCTGTGTCAGACCCATTCACTGCTCTCGTCACACGGAAGGAAGGATCCTGCTTCTTCTGGTCATAGACAGTCTTGTTCCCAGTGCCCCAGCCCTTCAGCCACATCACAGGACCTGGTCCAGCAATTCCAGACGTGATGCAGTTCAGGGTGAGCGTCTCCCCTGCTGCCACCGTCACCTTGGCCTGGGGCTGCTGCAGACTGAAGCCCTGATCTGACTGGGTACCCACACCTGAGCACAGAGACAGGAGGGTTCTGGGGTGAGCAATGGGGTGAGGCAAGGGCAGCCTCACAGGCAGAGAAGCCCCAGTATCCCCCAACTTGCAGCTGAGAGATATCCTGGGATGTGGCAGAGACAACATGCAGGCACTGGGAGGGACGAAACCCTTCAAAAACTGGTTCAAAATTAACAAGGGACAAATCTGAAAAAAGAGCAGGCTGCCCAGGGCAGTGGTGGAGCCACCACCCCTGGAGGGATTTAAATGACATGTAGACGTGGCACTTGGTGACCTTGGCAGTGCTGGGTTAAGGGTTGGATACGAGGATTTCAGAGGGCTTTTGCAACCCAAACAGTTCTGCGATTCTATGTTTTGATAAATCTGCATCCTGTTCTGTCATTTGCAGGAGGTGCTGCAGCTGCCTGGAGGCCAGAGAGGTGCAGAGGGAGCCAAGGGGAACTCCTAGCAGGAAAAACTCCTGAGTGCTGTTAAACATTAACACCCTGGCTCTGCTCCACACTAGCCAGGATCACTGGGGCTCTGCGAGGAATTGGGGTTCACAGCCAGGAGCCAGCCAGGAAACGGTGTTCTAGGCAGGGATGTCCCTGTAGCCCAGCATAACCCCACAAAATCTTGTCCCAAAATCCCTCCTGCTCCCCAAAACCTCTTCAGTCCCCAAAACCCCTCCGA
Source organism: Pyrgilauda ruficollis (assembly GCF_017590135.1). Lineage (NCBI taxonomy): Eukaryota > Metazoa > Chordata > Aves > Passeriformes > Passeridae > Pyrgilauda > Pyrgilauda ruficollis. The sequence goes on from NW_024511099.1 coordinate 690,206, forward strand.
TCCCCAAACCTCTCCTGCCCAAAGTCCCCGACTGTATGGCAGCAGCTCGGCAGGGTTCGACCCCGGGGCTGTGGGTGCTGTGCCCACCCCGGGGCTGGGGTGCTCTGCCCCCCGGGCACGGTTTGACCCCAAAAGGCGCTCGGGGAAGGACCACCCCCCGCCCCGCCCGGTGTTTATCTTCGCCGCCCACTCGCGTTTGTGGGGCGGACGGGGCGGGGGAGCCCCGAGAGGCTCTGGGGGGCCCCAGTTCCGACTCACCCGAGAGCTGCCGCTGCAAGAGGCTTCGCTGCCCGGACAGGAGCGGAGCTGCTGCCGCGGCCATGGGTTCTGCCCAAACTTTGGGAAGGAAAAGGGGAAGCGGGACAGGAAATTGAGGCGAGCGGGTGGTTAACGCTTTGGTGTCTGCCCGGGGCGGGCGGGAGCCGGCAGAGCCGCCGAGCATCACCCCCGGTGGGCATCACCCCGCCGAGACCCCGGCGGGCATCACCCCCGGTGAGCATCACCCCCGGTAGGCATCACCCCGCCGAGACCCCGGCGGGCATCACCCTCGGTGAGCATCACCCCCGGTGGGCATCACCCCGCCGAGACCCCGGCGGGCACCACTCCCGGGCCCCCTGGCACCGAGCGGCTGCCCTGGGCTCGGGACAGGGAGCGGCTTTGCGTCCTCCCCGGTTCGGTGAGGGGCAGGAGCAGCGGAGCTTCGGGATGTGGGACGCTCGGTGTACCCCGGGCACTGCTCTGCACCACCGACCAGTGGGAGACACCATCCCGCACCCCGATCCTGCTGGCAAGGATCCTGCTGGGCGTCCCCTTGGCACCCCCGGCTGCGGAGCCACAGGCTGGCCGTGTGTGCGGGAGCGTGCTGGAGCCGGGTCTCTCTTGCTGGCTGCTCGGTGCCTGTGCCCGTGGCTGTGGCACACATCTGAGGGGAAAGTGGGGTGGACATTGCCGTTATGGACCAGCGCTGTGACACGAGATGATGTAGGCATTGAGAAGCAAATGGGACGTGATTGCGTGGAGGAACTGGGCTGGTGGTGGCCCCTTTCCTTCCCCTTTGCTGGGTAAGAGACCAGCACCCTGCAGAGACAAGCCCAGTCCAACCGAGCCCAGTGCAGCAGAGTCCAACGGAGCCGAATCCAGCTGAGCAAAGCCCAGCCACCAGGGAGCAAGGCGTGGAATACCCATGGTTCTGGTGGCACAGGAACTGCCTCTCGTGTGCCTGATGCTGCTCCTGCTCTGCAGAGAGCCGGGTAAGTGCGGCCTGCACAGCCCCATCACATTTCCCATGCACACTTTCCCACCCTGCTGGCCTGGCAGTGCTTCCCTGTGCCCATGGGTAGCCAGGGATCTCCTCTTGCTCCCTCTCTTCCAGCTTGCTTTTATCTCCAAATGAAATTCAGTTTACCCAGCAAGAGTCGGGGCTCTCCTCATCCTGCAGTTCCCAGCAGCCTGGGGGACAAAGGACAGGAATATCTCTCTGTCCCCTGATCCAGGCTCAGGGGGTCTGATGATGCCTTCTGCTGTTCCCCAGCCCTGGGGCCCACTGTCAATTCCAAACCTTTCTGTCTCTGTGCCCAGGTGTGAATGCCCAGGCGGGCCAGGGCTTCAGTCTGCAGCAGCCCCAGGCCAAGGTGACGGTGGCAGCAGGGGAGACGCTCACCCTGAACTGCATCACGTCTGGAATTGCTAGACCAGGTCCTGTGAAGTGGCTGAAGGGCTGGGGCAGTGGGAACAAGACTGTCTATGACCAGCAAAAGTGGGATCCCTCCTCCCGTGTGACGAGAGCAGTGAATGGGTCTGACACAGACTTCACCATCCGCATCAGGAACGTTCAGCCTGAGGACATGGGCACCTACTACTGTGTGAAGTTTGTCAAGGGGGACTCTGGTGATGATGAGGTGTTTCAGCGTGGCAATGGCACCGAGGTATCTGTGCAAGGTGAGCGGGGCTCTGGAGCAGCTCCTGATGGGAATCAGCCGGCGGGCTCTGCTCAGGGAGAGCAGGGATGGGGAAGGGGCTCAGGGCTGGTCCAGGAGAGGATCCCATGGGCCATCCCCAGGCCCAGGGCTGGGCAGGGGGCAGAGCCTGGTCTGATGGCCCCGTGCTTCTCCCCACAGCCAAACCCAGCCCCCCGCTCGTGTCTGGGCCCGAGCAGAGAGCGAGGCCGGGGGAGTCGGTGCCTTTCACCTGCACGAGCGGAGGGTTCTTTCCTGAAACGATTGGGGTGAAATGGTTCAAGAACAGGGACACCATGGGGGGTCAGCGACCCCAGGTCACCGAATGGAGGAGGAAAACCTACAACATGTCCAGCACAGCCATGGTGACCCTGCAGAAGGATGATGTCCCCTCTGAGCTCATCTGTGAGGTGCAGCACTCCACGCTGCTGGCCCCGCTGCGTGGCAGCTACCAGCTCAGCAGAGTCCTGCGAGGTGAGGGCTGGGGACTCGCGCTGGGGAGTCCTGCTGCTGTGGGGCTGGGGTCCCTGGGAGGAGGACAGGGCGCCCTGTGGGCAGCAGAGCCGTGACAGCAAACACCAGGCTCTGCCTCTCTTCCCAGTTCCCCCCAGCGTCGAAGTGCGCGCCGAGCCGAGCCCCGTTGAGGTGAACAAGACCGTGACCTTCACCTGCCTCGTGAAGGAGTTTTACCCAGCTAACGTGTCCGTTTCCTGGCTGGAGAATGGGATTGAGATAAAGGTGCAGAACATCTCCCGGCCATGGAAGCTGCCCCGGGGCTTGTTTGAGCTGAGAAGCCAGGTGGAGGTGCAAGCGACGGAGGAGAAAAACGGGTCCACGATCATCTGCACGGTGGTGCACGATGGCCAGGCCCCTGCCAACTACTCAGCCTCCCTGTGGATCTCCAACCCGGCCCAGGGTGGGTTCCAGATGGATAAGGGTGCGTCAGAGCTGCTGGGAGGGGGTGCTTGCCAGGGTGGCTGTGTGGTGTCACCCCCTGAGGAAGTTTGCAGCCCCAGGAAAGGATCCCTGCCTCTCTTCGAGCCCTGGTTGCTCACATCCTCTGTCCCCATTGCAGGTGTAAACCCTCTATCCAGCCTCCTCCTCCTGCTGTGGATGGGTGTCCTGCTGGAGAAGGGGCTCCTCGGTGGGCTCCTCTTCTTCCTCTTCGAGCGCATGAAGAGAAAAGCATCGGAGATGTTGCCTTACCCTGCTCCACCTCCGGCCCCCGCAGCCGGGGCTCGGGGCTTGGCCACTGCCAGCAGCGGTGTGTGAACCTGAATAAAGGAGCCAGCATGCAGAGCCTGCCGTGCGCTGCTCCGCGCCGCCAGCCCCGGCCCCGCTGTGCCCTGAACCCGCCCTGCGCTGGGGCTCGGCTCTGCCGTCCCCGGGACTCCGTGCTGCACACCGGGGCTCGGCTCTGCCGCCCCCGGGACTCCGTGCTGCACACCGGGGCTCGGCTCTGCCGTCCCCGGGACTCCGTGCTGCACACCGGGGCTCGGCTCTGCCGTCCCCGGGACTCCGTGCTGCACACACGGTGCCCGGTGCTGCCCGCTCTATTGCTCGGTGCTGCCCATACCGGAGCCAAGTGCTCGGTTCCCCTTGTTCGATGCTCGGTACCCCGGGCCCAGTTCCCGGTGCCTGGTGCTCGCTACCCTATACCCAGTGCCCCCTGCCCGGTACCCCGTGCCCGGTGCCTTGTACCCTGTACCCCATGCCCGATGCCCGGTGTCCGGTGCTCTGTGCCCAGTTCCCCGTGCTCGGTGCCTTGTACCCCGTGCCCGGTGCCTTGTACCCTGTACCCCATGCCCGATGCCCGGTTCCTGGTGCCCGGTGCTCTGTTCCCGGTGCCCTGTACCCGTGACCGGCGCTCTGTGCCCGGTTCCCGGTACTCTGTGCCCGGTGCCCGGTGCCCAGTGCTCTGTGCCCGGTTCCCGGTACTCTGTGCTCTGTTCCCGGTGCCCTGTACCCGTGACGGGCGCTCTGTGCCCGGTTCCCGGTGCTCGCTCCGGTGCCGGGCGGGTGCAGTGCCACCTCCTGGCCGCCAGGGGCCGCTGTTTGCGGGCCGGGCTCCTCGCGTCGCCCCGGGGGTTTCCGGCCGGGCGGGTTTGGCGGCGCACGCGGGGGCGGGGCGGGGCGGCCCGGCGCGGTTTGGGCGCTGCACCGCGGCAAGATGGCGGACAGGGAGGAGGCGCTGAGGGAGTTCGTGGCCGTGACCGGCGTCGAGGAGGAGCGTGCGCGGTTCTTCCTCGAGTCCGCCGGCTGGGACCTCCAGGTACCTTTGCCGCTGCCCTCTGCCCTCCCCGGCCCGGTGCGGGGATCGGCGAGCCGCGGCTCGGGAGGCCGCTGCGCTGGCGGGGGGCAGCGCTGGGCCGGAGGTCGGTGTCCCGCAGGCTCAGGCCTCGCCCCCGTCCGTCGCCGCGCTCAGCCCTGGCGGCGGGGCCGTGGGCTGGCTGAGACTGAGGCCTCTCCTGGTTCTGTCGTTCACTTTGTAGCGCGAGGTGAGGGCGGTGGGTCCGGGGTTTGCCGGGGTTATGTAGGTTTTCCTGGGACGCTGGTGAGGCTGTCAGTGCTGTCAGCAAACAAACTGAGGGCGAATCAGCTACCGTTCTGACCTGCTCCTGTCCCTGCTCCTCCTCAGACTGGCTGTGTTAATTTCCGAGTCTGCTCATGATGGCACAAAAGCTGCAGTTTCAGAGGAGTAATTTTGGCACAATTCCTGTGTAAGTGCTGCAGAAGAAGGGCCCTGACATTCCCGGACAGGCAGGGTGACATCCCTGCAGCACCGAGTGCCCTGCCATGACACAGCCAAATAGCACAACCTGCTGAGGCCTCAGCTCTGCCAGGAGCTGCAGCAGGGGAAGTGACAGGAGGTGTCTTTAGTGTGAGGTGCTTTAGGAGCTCCAGCGTGACAGATGCTTCAGCTGGGTTGTTTGTGTTCGTTTTTCCTGAGGAGCTTTGCTGGTTTTCCTTTCCAGATTGCTCTTGCCAGTTTCTATGAGGATGGGGGTGATGAGGACATCCTGACCCTTCCCCAGCCCACCCCCAGCTCCGTATCCAGAGGCACTGGAGCCAGGTGAGGAGGCAGCTTCAGCTCCACACTGGAAAGCTGGCAAAGCACACACACTCTAAAGCACTGGCTGTGTTCATTTTCAGGAGGAGTAGCTCTGTGTTTAGGTTTGCTTCACCTTGTGTGGCTCTCTAGAAATTGTGAGAACCTGAGTGTTTGTACACTGGCTGTTACTGCACAGCTAAGCCAGTTAGGAAAACTTGCCTCATTGCTCAGGAAAAGCTTGATTTATCTTTTGACACTAAAAACAGTCTGATAGTGACCTTTCATGTAAGCAGATCATATCTCAGCAGGAAGAATGTTTTCTCACTTTGTGTGACACCTGAGCTGATCAAGCTGAGCATTTTACAAAACAAAAATGTGAATTTTACCTTACCAAATCCCTTTGTAAGGGGATGCTGTCCAGTCCCAAAGAGGAGGAGCTGCTGCCTTTGTCATGAAGGAAAAGTTCTCTCGGGGGAGGTGCAGGTGAACAGAGCCCACCTTGCAGGAGCCTGTTGCAGCTGGGATGTTCCAGCAGGGAATGTGTCTGGAGGCTGACATCCTTCTTGCTGGGTTTTTGCAGTGACCACCGAGTAACCTCGTTCAGAGACCTTGTGCATGCACAGGAGGAGGATGATGAGGAGGAGGAGGGACAGAGGTGAGTTTGCAGCTGAAGGCTCAAATGCTGGGTGTTTATTCCTTCTGGGAGGACTTGCTGCTTGTGTACAGCTTCTTTGAAAAAAAACAGGTTTACATGGATATGAAATTCCTGTCGTGAAACATTTGAGGTTTGACAGGGCAGGTTTGTCAGTGCAAGCCTGTGCACAAGCACGTGCTCAGCTGTGCGAGCACCAGCTCTCAGCACTGGGAGAAAGCCTGAAGTGGGGTGTGGAAAGCCTGGGTTAAGAAGAGAAAACAGCCCAGATCCTCATTTGTGTCCACAGGGAATGGAAATGTGGGAATTATGCAGGGATTGGTTTTCTTACAGCTTGGGGTTTTGGGGGTTTGTTTTGGTCGGGGTTTTGGTTTTGGGTTCTTTTTTTTTGAAGTGTTGCTTGAGGGTAAGGTAATGGAGTGTGGAGTCAGAAATAAAAAAGCAGGGCCCCTTTCCAGGGGGAACATGGAGTATTAGTAGGACAGTGTCCTACAATGCCAGCTGTAAGTAGTTAAATACCCTTAAGGTTGACAGGCAAGGTAAATGGGATGGAACTGATGTATCTGAAGGGGTGGCTCAGCCTGGGTGGGCCGTGGTCTGCAGGCTGGGAGCTCACTCTGTGTGTTACAAGCCATCTGAAAGCTAATAAACCCAATCTTCCAGAAGTGCTTAATTGCACTTCACTGACTGTGCATCCATTGCTTCCAGCTGAGATCCACCCTTTGTGTGGCATGAACGTGTGCCTTCCCTCAGAATTCCAGCTGGATGTTGCTCTCTCAGGTCAGAGATTTGCTGGAGGCCTTGCTCAGCTGGGTAATGGAGCTGGTACCGGTGTTTGCAACTGGGCTTGTCCCTCTGGGCTGTTCCTCTCCCCAGGTCTGAGCATTGTTACCACTTCATTGCTATTGATCCAGGGGTAATTTACAGGAATTGACATAAAAAGAAAGTCTTTGCAGCACAGGAGCTTGCACGAGGCTGCAGTGGGAGACACACTGGCGGTAGCCAATGTTTGTGGACCCAGCGGGTTTCACTGAGCTGCCCAAGCACCAAGTGAGCCCTGATCCAGCCCGAGGCTCCTGCAGAGGCAGCAGGCAGGGCTGACAGGAGTGGGTGCTTTCTCTCAGGTTTTATGCTGGCGGCTCAGAGAGGAGTGGCCAGCAGATCGTGGGTCCTCCGAGGAAGAAGAGCCCCAACGAGCTGGTGGAGGATCTGTTCAAGGGGGCCAAGGAGCACGGCGCCGTGGCGGTCGATCGGACGGCCAAGAGCGGTGGCGAGACGAGCAAGCCCAAGGTGAGCAGGGAGGAGGTATTTCTTCTGTTCCCCGTTTCAGTTAAGGTTCCACCCTGCCAGCTGTTGGGTATTGAGGAGTCCTGGAATTATCTCAGCAGCTAAGTCTGGACTCCTCTTAGTGCAGCTCCATTTTGTGTGTCACAGTGGCAAGAAAAGCCGCTCTGTTGTGCCACATTTATTAACTTGCTGAAGCTGTCACTGCCTGCAGGGCAGGAGATGTTGCTGATGCCATGAAGTTCCCCCATTCAGGGGACATGTTCCCCACAGGGGTGGTGGGAACAGGAAAGCAGCTCTTTGGGTCTGTGTGGTTCTTTAACCCTGTGCCTGCCTCTCTCTCACAGCCTTTTGCAGGGGGAGGGTATCGCCTTGGGGCTACTCCAGAGGAGGAGTCGGCTTATGTGGCAGGAGAGAGGAGACCAAACTCTTCTCAGGATGTGAGTATCTCTGCTTGGGTTTGTAGCTGTCACTCCAGGGATTTCTCTGCTCCAGCTACTGAGCTTGCCAGCCCCGAGAGATACAAAGCTTGATAGAAATTCACAAGGACAGAAATACGGTAAATCCTGCTTCCTGTGGGATTTCCAAGCAGAGAATAATAGATGATTAGGTCTTGGGTAAGCAGTTTTCTGGTGATCTTTTAATTAAGAATCTGAGCTTTTCTTAGAAGTGCAGATCAGGAAAAATAGTATGCAAAGAGCATTGAGAAATCAACTCTTCTTTATCCATTATTGTATACATCCAATATGTATCCATAGATGGGAGCTGACAGCATCAGTTCAAGATTCCCTTGTGCTTGGTTTGTGACCAGACAAGGTTGTGGCTGTGGTGGGAGCCTGGTTTAGGCTTCTCACCCATTCCTGGCTCATCAGCCATATTTATCCAAAAGGGGACCATGGTGCCACCTTCTAGGAATTGACACCTGACCATTATATAAAAGCCAGTGCTTTGGGGTTTTCCCTTAGCTCAGAGAAACCTGCTGGAATGTTTTTGCACCTTGAAGCTCCTCTGCCCATCTGAAACTTTTCATTTTGCTTCATTTTTTGTTGTCACCAAGATGCTCAGTGAGGCTGATTGTTCTTTTGGGGCTGCTGCAGGTGCACGTTGTACTGAAGCTCTGGAAGAGTGGATTTAGTCTGGATAGTGGAGAGCTGAGGAGCTACCAGGATCCATCCAATGCCCAGTTCCTTGATGATATCCGCAGAGGGTACGTAGTGAGAGGGAGAAAAGGGACAGCTGTTTCCTGAAACATGAGTGTCTGTGGAATCCAGGCTTCTGAATCCATGGCACATTTCACCTGAGCTTTCTTGCAAGAAATTAGTTACCCTTAATATGGAACATTTCATTCAGGTAAACAGGGAGTGGGTTTGAAGTAAACAAACATACTGATATTTGTGTTGAGAATTTCTGATGCATTGTGTCACCGCAGGTGAGGGCCAGGGAGAAGTAACCTTTAATTTGTGCCTGTCAGTGGGGAGGTGTGCATCTGCCCTGTTAGTTAAGCAAAGGCTCTCTGTGATTCCTAAAATTCCACAGATCTTGGGCTTTTTGTCCATGTATTCCTGCTTTGCTGCCTCAGGCAGCTGCCTTAGAACACTCTCTTTGCAGGGAAGTCCCAGCTGAGCTGCGCAGGTTAGCACGGGGCGGACAGGTGAACCTGGACATGGAAGATCACCGTGATGAGGAGTATGTGAAACCTAAAAGTGTCTTCAAAGCTTTTACTGGAGAAGGACAGAAGCTGGGCAGGTGAGAAGATTGTGACACTGGTTTACTACATGTATTGTGAGAGAGTCACTCCAGCCTTGCAAGGTGGAGCCTTCTGATTCATCCTTCTGAAAGAAAGGCACTGGGTGCCTGTGGGATGGGAGGTGTTCCTCTAAGGGAACAAGGCTCACTGATGTACACTGTGAGGTGGCCCAACCTCTCCCTGCCAGGAGCCAGATCCCTGGTTTGCAAACCTCCGTGGTGTGTTGCATTGGAGCAGTGTTTCCAATTCACACTTCCCCTGTTAAATTGTGAGGACCCTTGGCACTAAAGGGAATGGTAGAGTTGAACTTCTGGACAAGTCCCTGCTGACTGGCTGACTCAAGAATTCTGACTTGCAGCTTGCTTGAGGAGGAGCCCTGGTAGCTGGGCCTGGCAGACAGTGAGCTTGCTGCCTGATCTGGCGCCCTGTAGCCGGGTGAGTTTGCTTTCTAACAGCTCACCTTGCGTCTCCTGTTGGCAGCACGGCGCCCCAGGTGATGGGCACCAGCTCTCCAGCCCAGCAGGCAGAGAACGAAGCCAAAGCCAGTTCTGCCATCGTGATCGATGAGGCGGAGCCCGTCACCAACATCCAGATCCGGCTCGCTGACGGCGGGCGCCTGGTGCAGAAGTTCAACCACAGTCACAGGTACGAGCACAACAGGGAACACAGGCAAGGCATAGATGGCCCTGCAAGGCAGGGAGCAAGTGCTAAAATCCTGGATAGCCTGCCAGAAGGAGCTGTGGGCATCCTTCTGTACAAGTGAAAGGGAATGAAGTTATTGTGGTGTTTTTAAGACAGTTGCTAACTGTTGGGTAGGATTTGCTTTCCAAATTGGGATAGATTATAGCCAGTGACCCAACACCTGGGAGTGTAAGTGATATCAGCAGAACTTTCCTTGATGTCACCTGTAAAAAACTGATTCTGTTCTAAAGGCTTTGGAAACTGGCAGATAATTAGGAACCTGGTTCAGTTACTCTGACTCCATTTAGGCTTTTTTATAAGGCTGTTCCCTGTGCTGAATGGAGCACCAAGGGATGCTCTTACCATAATTCTGTTCTATAGACGAGCAAAGTTGGTTTAGATATACCACTGTTTCACTCAAAATCTCTTGAAATCTTCTCACCTTCCTGATCTTGTAATTTATACTAATTCCTCCATTTTATATCAGGGTCAAGCTCAGGGCAAAAACTTACAAAAACCTCTGCCTGTGACTGAGTTCCAGAAATGGATCCTGTGTCACTGTGTGGCCGCTCACAGGAGCTGAAATCCTCTGGGTTCTGCTGTGTGTGACAAGCTCAGGAAGTGTCAGTTTGTTAATTGTTCATAGCAAAGGGTCTGGGGGCTTTCAGTTTCAAATGACCCCCTGACAACACAGACAGAGAACACCGAGCTGAGCCTGTAGCCCAGAAGGCAGCTGCTGCTATTCCACTAAACAGGAGCAGGTTGGATCAGAACAGCCTGGTGTGGCCTGTGGAGAGCAGGAATACAACTGCAGAGCTGCAGGGCTGCACGCCCTGGGCAGAGCAGTCACTTGTCCAGGCTGGGCAGTAACAGCATCACCCTGTGTGTTTGATCCCTTTGGACAGGATCCGTGACATCCGGCTCTTCATAGTAGATGCTCGGCCAGCGATGGCTGCCACCAGTTTCGTCCTCATGACCACCTTCCCCAATAAAGAGCTGACTGATGAGAACCAGACCCTGAAGGAAGCCAACCTGCTCAACGCTGTCATCGTTCAGCGGTTGACATAAAGGACCCAGCTCTGGCCACGCAGCTGCGGCGCACGGGGTCGTCTCCTCCCGCGCGCGCGCCGGCGCCGTGCCACGCAGGCCCACATCTGCTCCTAGCTCTGGGTTCTTAGGTCTTGGTTGGACTTTTTCTCTTTAGTTGCATTTCCCATGGGGTTTTTTGTGATGATGATGATGATGATAATGATGATCAGTGGACTTTAAAATAAAGAAGTGAAACAAATTCGTTTGGAAAGGAGCTGCAGCCTCTTGTGCCCCAGATTCCCCCAGGAGAGTTCAGTTACCTTGTGGATTGAGTTACTGCACTTGGAGAGGGGAGGAAGGCAAGGGGAAAGGGAACTCCAGGGAGCAGTTTCTGTCAGTGGACTGCTCACCACAGTCCTTTCTCTTCTCTCCAGGGCCTGCTGTAAAGTACTCCCTTTTTTTCACACATTAAATATAAGTTATCTGAGAATGGATGATCTGATTGTCAGGATAATGGTTCCACTCCTGTAAAAGCATTGTGGGGGACGTCTTTGTGAAAGAGCTCAGTGTGGGGAAAACTCCGACATGTGTGAGGTGCAAGGTTTAACACTTCCCATGCTTTTCTGGAGAGAAATCCCTGATGTTCCTTCCTTCAGCAGAACTCTTGGGGCATTCGTTGCGGTCCCCACCTGCTCTGCCTTCACTTTTTCTGACAGGACAGACTGGCTGCTTTAAATTGCTGTATTACATTTCTCTGAGAAACCCTGCTGCTGACTTCTTCTTTCCAAGAAGGCACAAAGCTGAATCAGCTTGAAGTGACTGGAAGTAAAAGGCAAACAGAGTCTGTCTTACCGGAAAGCAAGTTCTGTCCTGAGAGGTGAATTATTGAGATGATTGCAACAGCTTGGGTGGGAAAACTCAAGTCTGTAGTACCCTTTGATGTATTTCCTCTCCTCTGCTGAGGACTAACATAGCTGAACTGGAATTCTCCAGCATTGATCTGTTCTGTTTGTGTTTTGGCTCAGGTTTCCATCTTTTTCCCTCCTTTGAACAGTATCCAGTGGGTGAATTCCTGACGCCCAGACATGAGGCAATGGTAGCACTGGCATAGCTGTCATGGAGTATTGTCCCACGGCACTTTGCACTGCCCCTCAGCTGCTTCTGTCTTTGTTCAGGCCTTCCGAGCAGAGCCCAGAGCTGTGCTGAGTCGTGGGCTGCAGCCACCGGCCCCCTGGGAGCGGGGTCCTTGGGAGAGGCTGTGCTGCTGCCCTGCCGAGGGCTGGGACGCTCCCTCCCCATCCTGCCTTAGGCACACCTGAGCCCCGCGGCCGTTGAGCTGTCACTCCACTCCCTCAGCACTTGGAAACTTCCAGGTTCTCCCCTTGGTGCGAGCAGAGGGAGCTCGGGAGCAGCCTGGGGAGGGCCGGCAGGTTGGGCAGGTTCGGCGTGAGGAACTCGCTTGGCTGCCTGTAGAGCACAAACCAGAGAGCAGCCCTCAGCAAGGGCAATTTTACAGCAGTTTCTCAACTGAGAGCTGAATTAACTCACAATTTTCATTACTAAATGGACATAAGTGTGCGTAACAGCAAATTTGTAAATTATTGTGAAAATTGTCATTAAAAGCCCACAAACAGGAAAACAGTGTTTGACCCTTTCTAATAACAGCTGCCATCTGTCTCAGATTTTGGATCTTGCTCATTGAGGGTGTTTCCTCTTTGGGTTGCTCTGCAAGCAGACTTCTGTGCTAAGCTGTCTTCTACTAAATGAGATTCAACATCTCTGCAGCATTTTTAGATTATTTTTTGTGACAGGAGAGCTTGGGGTTCATCTGCCTGTGCATCACTTACTAGTGATGTGTGATAAACTATGTGAACCAGCAGGGAGAATTGAGAAAGGGAATTTCCCTCGGAGCTAAGTAGAGTCACAACTGCCTTGTGGAGTTCTTGAATCCTGATCTTCACATGTGCCATTCTGGGGACTTGGGACAGCATTTCCAGAGTGCTGGACAGGGTGCGCCCCTAGACCCAGAAAGAAAGTTTATCTAATACAGAAGGGGTGCAGGTTACTTGTCTCCCGTTTCTGCATTTGTAAGCCAGGGCATCAGAGCACTGAGGTGCTGTCCAGCTGCTGTCTGGGTCTTTGGATGAACTGGCCACGTTGGTGCCCCCAAATTCAGGGAGCGTTGGCAGCCAGACAGCAACTCCTCCAGGCTGCTGATCCCAAGGGTTTGCTGTGCAGATTCTGCTTAACGATGGGAATTTTCACATCCAGCTTTGCTGTCAGCTCTCTCCTTGCCGGTGGGAGGGAAAGGGGATAAACCCAGGGGCTCAGGGATTTTTCTCTGCCAGGAAGAGGGAATTTTCCCTGGAGCCGGAGGGTGGCAGTGCTGCAGAAAAGCCGCTCCTCCTCCAAGGCTTCTTTGAGGAGCTCTGCCGACTTCTGCTGGGAGCTGCACCTTGTGCTGCGCTGCGTCCGAGAGCACAGCTGGGACTGCCAGCTCCTCCTGCCTCTGATTCTCTCCTTGCTTTTTGTAAGTAATGAGCAGTGCTTGTCTCCTGGTGAGCAGGTCAGCTCTGCCCCACTGCCCGAGGGAGGGCTGAGGTGGGATCAGTGACCAAGGTAGACCTGTCTTCTTCCAAACCTGACAAAAGAGCCTGTGGAACCAACTGGAAGTGACAGACATGCAATCTCCTATATTAAACTGTTTCCTTCTGTGAGATAATGAAGTGTTTAGCTATAAAATTAAGCTATAAAGCAAAAATGATAAGCTAATTAAGGAGAAGGGGTAATACACCAGAAGAGAAAAAAAAAAAAAAAAAGACAGAAGGAAAGAGACACCGTGATTTTGTAAAGAAAATCACCTTGTCACTTGCACAGTCACATCCCTGGAAGAATTCAAGGTCAGGTTGGACAGGGCTTGGAGTAACCTGATCTAGTGGAAAGTGTCCCTGCCTGTGGCAGGGGGTTGGAACAAGATGAGCTTTAACATCCCTTCCAACCCAAACCACTCCTTGATTCCATGATTCTGTTTGATGGTGTGCCACTGCAGTAGACAAATCCTTATTTCTGACACTTGTGTAGCTTTAGACTATTAGTGAGTTTGACTTCCTCCCTAGTAAAATCTCTTGCCTTTGTCACACTATTTCTGTGTTCTAACAAAATCATAGGCCAAGATTAGGCTTTTCTGAAACTGATATTTATGGTCACAAGAAAAGTCTTCTTTCCTCCTTCTTTGTCTGAGAAGTGCTTCCCTGTGAAATTTTCCTTTTTTTCTTCATTGCTCATTCTCCTACAAGGAGGTTGTGTCTGTATGCCTGGCCTTTCACACCCCAGTGTTAAGGCAGTGCTCCACATCTCATGTGAAAACTCAACTTCTTTTCAATTTCTGGGTTAGATACAGCTCAGTTTCAGGACTGTGCTGTTCCATCTGGAGCTGATGTCTTTCACTGTATCCAACTATTTTTCCAACTGCTGCATTTTAACAGTTTTCCTCACTTGGGTAATTGTAGAACTTCCTGGGATTTTTTCCTTTGTATGCAGTTCTTTGTTTCCTCTTCTTTTCTTTCACATGTCCTCGTTGCTAAGGTTTAGTTCCTGTGTTTTCTGATAGCATTTCGTACCATTTCCTGGGAACTTTGCCTCCCCCTCTGTAATGCTGCTTTTGCTGTGGGATGTTTCCTGGTCTGTGTTTCTTACATGCATAGTGCTCTGCTTGCCTCAGGAAGTTCTGCTGTCCTAGGGCCATGTAGTTTTTCAGTGATCCTGCTGTAGGAATACCCATTTCTAGGTATAGCTGTACCTTCAGCTGCCTGTTCAGTTAAAACAAAATTAACAGCATGAAGCAGCAAGTTTTTATTGTCTTGTTTTGGCCCCAAACTTGACTAGCTCAGCTGGCAGATAAATGGAAACCGCATAAAAGATATGGAGAAAGAAATCCCAGTGGGCACAGCAGCCCTACTAGAGGATGACTTGAAATTTAGAACTTATTTTTTTTTGTCTTCTTGCTTTTTGTTATAATGAATTATATTCAATTTAGTCTTTGCTTCTCATTGTTGGACAACCCTACATCCTTCCAGAAAGAAATGTGACCTTCTGCTTCTTGAATAGGTCTTCAGCTCCCTGTGTCTTGACTTAGAGGAGTGATTAAAAGGATGTCAGTTTGCTGCTGGGATGTTATCTAGGAGTTCAGTCAGGAGGTTTTCTTTTGAAAGCAGCTCTGCTTTACAGATCCTTTGTTACCAAGAAAAAGGACCTTGAATTGAGGTCTCTTCCGATTCTGTTGTTAGACTGGAAAACGTGCTCAGGGGATTGATGTCACAGTCACATAAAACAAGATGCTGTGGGGCTCTTCAAAGCCCAGCACCTCGAGGGGAGGAGCTGTGATACCTGTGTTAATCCTTGGGCAGGAGCTGCTGTCTGTGCAGGAGTCTGCTGTTCAAGGTACCTGCATGAGGGATTGCTGGGTTGTGAAAGGAAGAGGGCCAGCCCCTTACTGCTTCTGAATGGCCTTGCTGGTGAACCAGATGGAGGCTGGTACTCTTCAATGAGAGATTTAATTAAGCAGTGAAGCTGCTTTTCTTACCAAGTTGTGAGTTTCCATTGGTGCTTGTGTGGTGAATGTGGCATCCTCCAAGGCAGGGTGTCTGACAGCCACTCCAGGCAGGGCTGGGAGCTGGAGCCCACATTTCTCAGCTCTGCCTGCTGCCAGGAGTGCTTTCCTGGCATCTCAGCTGCATTCCCATGAAAGAAAAGCCTGACAGCTCCCCTCATGCTGGGAGACTCAGAGCAGACTTCTCTGAGCTGTGTGTTTGTGTACCTGTCCTGCAGGCACAGGTACACAAACACATCACTGCTCTGCGTGGTGTGAGGAGAATCAGCCATGGCACACAGGCACTGAATCCTGCAGAGCTGGGTCTCCTCTCCCACATCCTTGTGAACGAGGTCCCATTGCCCTGCCAGATTTATGGTGTGCTTCGGGCAGTTTCATTTTGCCTCAGGAAGGAAAAAAGACTAAAGTGATTTGATGTCTGCTGAGAGTTCAGCTGCAAGTCTCCTCCTTGCTCAGGTAAGAGGTGCACGTGCTGTGCCACATGCCATGGCCACACCTGGCTGGCACAATGGCCCTGGGAGCTGGAGCAGTGTGTCACTGCAGATCACCTGGGGACTTCCATGGCTTCCAGAGTGCTGAGTGGGCTCTGGGGCAGCATTGATGGGCGGCTAAACAAACACACACTGTCCAACCAAGGGAGCAGCTCACTGCAGGTGCAGGCCAGGTGATGGGGCTGCCTGAATCCTGCAGGATTCCACAGAAGTGGGAGGTGAAATCCTTTCTAGTTACCTGTGAGCAGTTGTTTTTCCCAACAAGTCCCATGTTTCCCAATTACAGAGGTCTACAGAGAGTAGTACCATACTAATGATGCCATAGGCCCCCGTCTTTGGCAGCTGAACAGCTCCAGTGTCAAGCACCTCTCAATTTACTAATTTATCATTTTGTGACTTTTTTACAACATTCCTAAACACTTATTTTATTTACTGTTCTGTGTTGTCTGTACTAAACCTGTCAGTCCCAGTTCTGGGAGTTCCTGAATAGATTCCAGATGTTCTTATTTACTCAGGTACATTACAGGACTCCTCCTTAAATTAACTCTTTAATGGCTTAGAGTGGCAACAAGGTCTCTCATGCCTCATCCATCTTGGTGGCTTTTAAGTCCTAGCTCCTGTTCCACCAAGAGAAGGCAGCTGTGCTAAGGGGAGCCCAAGAGCCACTTCTCTAGCCACATGCCTACAGCAGTGAAGGAGAGGTAAACCTTTGGAGGACTCGTTGGTGAAATACATCCAAATGCTGCCACTTGCTGCTGTGCCAAAAAAAATTGCCCATTTGCTGGCTTTAGGCTGTGTGTTACTTTATTTGTTTTCACTGGGGCTTCCTTGCCTGAGCAGCCCATCCCTGTTCAGCCAGTGTGGCTCGGGTGGAAGCTGTTGGTATCACACATTCCTGGGCCCTGGGTTGATTGGACAGGGATCTTATGGTTCTGCAGTGGAGAAGAGGGTTCTGGGGAAGTTCCTTTGCAGTGAGTAATTCCAATAATTCCTTGTTTCTCAAGCTGCAGAGCTTTGGTTTCTCTGAGCCTTTTGCTGAATATCTGCCACAGAACATGGGGTGTAGCTGCTGTGTTCATGAGTATTTCCATTTTCTTTCAAAACATATTTTTAACCAACTTATACAAAAAGAACAGTTAGTGATAGAAGAGACATCATCCTTTCATTCCAGCCCCTTGCTGAGGCTTCAGGCCTTGGCACAGTGTTACTGGAGAGCTCACTGCTTGCAGCAAGTCACCCAGTGTACAGCAGCGATTAACACTGGGACTGATGCTGTTCACCAAAATCTGCCTTTTCAGCACCAAGCTGAGCCCTGCTGTCGTGCAGAGGCGGGCTGTGAGTTCCCCATGCTGCTCTAGCAATCGTGACATCCTGTCGAGCTCCAGTGGGTGATGCTGCCTGCTGTGAGGCACTGAGGGCACGACAGAGGCTTGGGGAGGAGCTGAGCAGGGCAGGAATAAAGCTTCCCTGTGTTTGGGGATAATTGTGCACTGACTTAGCCAGGAAGCAAGAGCTACTCAGCTACTTGGGAGAGGTAACTGCTGGTCAGCTCTTTGCTTTGTAGTCTGTGAGCAACAAATGCAGCTCTGTGCACCTGGGGAGTAAATGAGTGCCAAAGAGGCAGAGGATTAAGTGCTGAGTACAATTTCCAAAGTACCTTGTGTCTGTCCAAATGTAATTGTGTGGTGTGTGGGTAGAAAATGGCCCCAGGAAAAAAAAATAAATCAGGATTTAATATTTCCTTTTGAGTTTCTCCTTTCCTCTTGAATGGGGAGAGATGTATTTTGCTTTCTTACAGAGATGTATGCCAAGATACTCTGGTGGGAGATGGGGATTTGGATCCCACCACACTGGCTGTGGTCCAGCGTGAGTGATATTTGTTATCTGGGAAGTCAGTAAAACAGCAGTGAGGCGAGATGCCACTGACTCACTTGTACTGTGCCTTATTAACCAAGTTCTGACTCAGCCTGTGAAATTCATGTGGTTTAGATTAACCCCCACTGGACAAGGCAAGGCTGAGCTGAAGATGGCACATTGTAATGAACCTTGCAAAGAGGGTGCTCACTTCCCCCTGGATACAGGATGTGGTACAGACACACTAACACAAATTTAATGCTTCCACTGGGAGCAGGGAGAGTGTTTTGCCTCTGTTCTTCTGTCTTGGCTGCTGCAGATAAGTCCAGTCTTAGGACTGAGGCAGGGTCTGCTTTTAAAGAGCAGCCCGATGGGATGAGATGTGCCAAAGAGACAATTAACGGGCAGAGTGGTGGTGCCATCCCTCCCTGCCAGCCTTTTCCAGCACCTTCTGTCCTCTGAGGCCAATTTCTCCCTGTGCTTTGCTTTGCCCAGCACTTGCAGCAGTGCTGGCTGTGAGCTGTGAGCACGGCTGCCTTGGGAACGCCGCTGCTCCCACACAGCCAGCGCCAAGGAACGGGGCTCCCACCGCTCTCCATGCAGGAGCAGTTTCTGGTTCGTGATGCTGAGGCTGGTGGATGCTCTGGGCTACAAAAGGACTGTGAAAGGGAACTGAACTGCACCTTTTTTGTCACCAGGTTAAAACAATGCACTGCTGTGGGAGATCTCTTGGGAGCTCACAGGCTGAAGGAGGCTGGAAATTGTAGATCTCCCAATATGAAGGAAAAACGTAGCCATGTATCCACACGGATGTATCCACGCTTCCCATGCTCACTGACTTTGCACAAGTGCCTGGAGTGACAGGACAAGGGGTAACAGCTTCACACTGACAGAGGGCAGTCAGATGGGATATTAGGAAAAAATTCTCCCTTGTGAGGATAATGAGTGTCTGGCACAGGTTGCCCAGAGGAGCTGTGGCTGCTCCATCCCTGGAAGTGTCCAAGGCCAGGCTGGATGGGGCTTGGAGTAACTTGGTCTAATGGAAGGTGTCTCTGCCTGTGGCAGAGGGTTGGAACAAAATGAGGTCTCTTCCAACTCAAAGCATTCTGTAATTCTGTGAGTAAGAAGTCCAAGCTGGGTTCCAGGTCTTCTTTGGGAGAGAGGGGGTTTTGTTTTGTTGAGGAGTGACCTGTGGCAAGGACCTGCCTGCTCCCACTGCCCTCTCCCTGCCTATTGCTGCTCTGCCTGCCTGCTCTGGGTTTCTCATGCTGGCTCTTTGCAGCCAGTGGTTGCTGGTGCAGGAGTGCTGGGCTGGCTCCAGCGTGCTCCTGTAGTGCTCTGGAGCTCAGGCAAAGGCCTTCTTCCACACATCCCAGAGATCTCATTGCGGGAGCAGCCTGGGATGGGGAACAAATGCTGGACACAGCTTGACCTTTGGGGAGCAGTAGATTTCTCCACTTGGCTGCAAAAAGCCTGGGAACTACTGCCCTGAGTACGTGCTGCACCGCGAGCCCTGACAGGGCTCCTGCCTCTGTGGGCAGGCTCTGGCCACAGGCTCTGGCCACACTCCTCCCACAGGGCAGGTCATTTCGCCCATATCTGCTCCCCCTGGAGCCTCGCAGGTGCTGTACCTTCACTTGTCAAATCCCCAGCCAGCTCAGATCTGCATTTGCAGCAGCTACTTGATGTGCAAGGCAGAGTATTCCTCACCTTGGACAAGGAAGGCTCTGCATCCCTGCCACGTGCAGGATGCGGCCGTGTCTGCATCAACGCTTCTGGGCATTGTGAAGGTGCTGAGCTGCACTGCTCTGCCCAAGGAGCTCTCCCAGAGAGGAGAGTGGTCCGCAGAGAGGTAAGATCAGTGTCCCAGGGTGCTGCTTGCTCACATGCAGAGGCGCATTTCACACGTGCAGCTCACCCTCTCGAGTGCGCTCGCCCACGCGGAGCCTGCCCAGCTCGAGCCGCAGGCTGTGGGGGTGGTTTGAAGTGTTTATGACTCAGGCTCGAGAACACATTGTTAAAGCAAAGCTCTGCGTTGTGGTGTTGTTGCTGACTTTCAAGTGAAATGGGCAGAGCCGTGCAGAGCGCTGTCCTACCTGCTGAGAGCATCAAGGGAACAAAAGCTACCACAAAACCGTGCAGCCCTGAGAAATGCCTTTGTAATTTTAGAAATACAACTGCTTTGGAAATAAGATGTTGTATGAGTAAATGCTCCTTGGCGGTGCAAGCCTAATGCCTCAGCCTTCCCCGCAGGACAAGGCTTTTGAGACTGCATGCCTGCAGTTTGGAATACAAGGGACCTGATTCTCGCTGTGGGCTGTAAAAGGCAAAAAGTAAACTGGGACCAAAAGCTGAGAAGCAGGAACAGGCTGGCACAGGGAAGGCAGACACTCTGCTCCCCTGGGTGTGCGGGCAGAAGCTGGGCCCTCCAGCCTGGTGGGCAGAGCAGCATCAGTGCTTTTTCCGTGGCAGGGGCTGTGGAGGAGTTATTGCTAATTGGTGCGTGAGGGAAACTCATTCAGTGCCTTCTGGAATGCTGCTTTTTTTGGGATTGTGCCCCTGGTTTTGTACACTGCTCCCTAGTACCATTACAATGAGGGTCTGTCATCCCTCAAAGGTAGCTGTTACCTCGACTGACGTTAGTGGCACAGCAAACTGTCCCCAGCCCAACAAGGCCAGCAAGCTGGCAGGTTGCCCCCTCACCCTAAAAGAGATGAGAGAAATGGGAATTTGAGGCATTCCTTGACTCAGTTTCCTGGTTCTCCAGCTGTCCATGTGATGCTGCAGCCTGTGCCTCAGCCCAGGCTCTTGCACAGCCCTATGCCCAGTGTTCATCCCTCCTCACCCTCTGCAGGGCTCTTCTGGAGGAGCTCACAGCCTTTTACAGCTCTCTCTGAACCAGGCCTGGTGCCTGAGATGCCTGTGTGCCCCACAGGGCAAGGGAGCCTTCTGTGTCCTTCCAAGGGTGCTGTGGATATTCTGAGTGCAGGACAGAGCCCACCTGCTGCACTGGAGCTGCTCGGGGATCGGGAAAGCCAAAACATGGTGTGACCAAGAACCCGAGCTGCTCACGAGCCTGTCTGCCCTGAGCATCATGCAGGATGGCCTGTGCTGAGAGGGGAGCTCAGCCCTGGTCTGCACTGTCCTGACAGAATGGCCTGGGGACAGGCCTGCTTGTAGGAGAGCGAGTGTCACCAAGGCCACACGCTGCTCCAGCCGAGCCTGGATGAGCTGTCCACTCTCAATGTGGACAGCTTTGTATCCCACAAGGATACTCCTGGTCTTGTTTGATGCTGAGGTGTATCACACTAGAGAGCAAATTCATTTTGGGGCTGGGGGGAAGTCAATGGTGTAGGTTGCCTCTGGGAACTTGCCAGATACTTGAGGATCAGTGTGGTGTTTACTGAAGTTAACCACATCTAAATAAAAAAAATAAAAGAGATGTTTTGCCATCAGTCCTTTTCCTGCTTGCTGAAACATTCCTTGTGCTTCCCCTGCTGATCTGTAGAAATCCCCTGGGCTCTGGTCTTTGCAGTCTCTCTCCTCACTGCCTCCATTACAGTCACTTTAAGCCTGATGCAATTTGTACTTTTTAATGTTAGAGAACTTGAAGCGCTGAATTGTGGTTCAATGGAACAGGAAAGGACAATGTCAGAGCTCAGCAGAGCACTGTGCCTCAATTAGATCTATGTCTCATTCGTTAGCAGCCTCTCATCTCCTGCAAATATGCCTTGAGGAGAATCAGGGCAAACACCAGAGATGTGACCCTGTTGACAAGACAAGCCCAAGAGGAGCAAATGACACAGATGCTCACTGATCAGCTTTTGCTTGGAGCTCTGGCTGGTGGAGGAGTGGGCATGGGATCAGAGAAAGGTTTGGTTTCAAACAGACCTTAATGCTTATTTCATTCCAACTGCTGCCACAGGCAGGGACACCTTCCATTATCCCAGACTGTGCCAAACCCCACCCAACCTGGCCTTGAACAATTCCAGGGATGGGGCATCAACAACTTCTCTGTGCCAGTGCCTCACCACCCTCAAACAGTGGGTTGGAACAGGAAAAGGGGCTGCCAGTGTGCCTGGTCCCTCAAATTTGCTGTGCAAGAGACTCTGAAGGCTAAAGAACATGGAGCACCACTGAGCAGGACCTGGGGATCCAGGCTGGCCCAAGGGAGGGTCGTGTGTTGGAATCACTGCACCCTGACCACCGAGATTCCAGCAGCTGGGGAAGGGCCCCACAGCACCCCAACTGCCATGGGCAGCTGGGGTGTCAGGTTGAGCAATGTCCAGCCAAGAACAGGTATGTTTGTCCTGGAAGGCTATGACATCACTTGGGGTTTACATCATCCTCGGAGAGAAGCAGCAGCTGTGGTTTAGCTGTCAGCCAGAGGTGTGTATCATTGCTAAGGTGGGATTGTTCCCTGGAGTCTCAGCTGCAGGAGAAGCCAGGGCTGCTCTCTGCACAAAGGCCTGCTCTGTTGCTGGGCCATTCCCAGATGACAGGCAATGCCCTGTGGTTTGTCTTCCAGACCTTCCTGCTGGATGTTGTGCAGGTGAGTGGCTACATGATATGGGGTTATCTGCAAAGGGGTTCAGCAGTCTGGGGCAAAGGTAGAGTTTGGTAGGTAGCTGAAAGCCATCAGAAATGCATTCAAACTGGATCAAAATCACATGATTGTAAATATTGCTGGTGGAGATGTTTCTGGGCCATTTCAACACTTGGAGGGGTGTCCAGGAATGCAGATGAAACACTGGCTGGAACAAGCTACATTGTGCTGCTGCTCACAGCCTTCCCCCAGGACTTCTTTCCCTTTCAAACTGTTGTTTCCCTTTCCCCCCCTGGCTGGAGCCATTCCCCATCTCTTTGTTCACTTTCCTTGGAAGACACTGGGGTGCAGTCTGCTACTTGCTTCCTGGTCAGCAAGAGCCTGAGAAGAAAATACAGCAAAAAGCTGGAACTGTGGTGAATATCCATGAAGATACTTCAGGAGGATCTTTGCTGTATTTAAATTCCTTGGTGGTAGCACAAGGAGGCAGCTGGGACACTCCACTGGGAGGTGAGGTTTTTGAGGGATTCAGTGCTCTGAGATGCCACTGTGGTGGGACATATGGGGTCAACTGTGCCAGCAGCTCTTCTCCAGGCTCTAACTGGGGGCAGATCTTGCATGCAGAGGGTCACTGCTGCCCCAGGGTTCTGATGCAGGTCAAGGATTTGAAGCAGTTAAGCAAGAAAATAAGAGATGTTAGAAACTCAGACATTGCATGTTCTCTCAAATGTTAGGGCTTCCTCTCACAGACCTTGATCTCACAGTAGCTGGGCTGTGGTTCGGAGGCCAGGGAAGAGGCTGTACTGGGTAGCTCAGCTTGTGCAAGGAGCAGTGTGACCACCTTATCTGAGGGTCGCATCTGCCCAGCTCTGCTTCCTCCTCAGGGCTGCTCCAAGCGCTGTGCTGTCCAGGGTGCTCTGCTACAGCATGGTGTGATCCCTACCCTGCCTCCCTGAAATTCCTGTAACACCTGTTCAGGTACAGCTCCTTCCAGACTGTAAGGAACATGGTGCCTGGGGCTGTCTCACACACCATCCTGTGCTGTGAGGGATGGGGCACAGCCAGCGGGGGAGTCCCAGCCTCTCTGGGAAGGGACCTGGAACAGAGCCTGCGAGAGCTGCAGCTGGGGAGTGCCAGGGATGGATGCAGTTTGAAACCATTACCTATTGTCCTACCCCTGCCTGACTTCTCACCAGGTTTCATGAGAGCTTGGGTTCCTTTTAACCCACGTCAGGTAGAGTGTGGCAGCTGGGAACAAATCCAGGCTGGAGAGGCTGAGTTTATCCAGACACGGATTTGCTGCGCTGTCAGGATGTGCTGCTGTGGGGGAAAGTCACTGCTTCCTGTTGCTTCCTGTTCCCTGTCCCAAAGGCCTGGTTTGTGTCCCAAACCCCTCCCTCTCCCAGCTGGCAGGCATGGGGAGGGGGTCCTGCTGCAGCCCCATCCTGCCACCTCACCAGAGCTTCTTCCAGGGATTGGCCTGGCAGGTCCTGACAGATCTGGGCAAGGCAGATCTGTGCCTTCCTTTAGACTGCAGTGCTGGGAGGAAGGGCCCCCTCCAGCCCCAGAGCAGCACTGAGACACTGGGGAGTGGAAGTGTCACTTAGCCTGGTGGGAACACAAGCAACACAGAGGTTGTTTTTGAGAGGAAACTATTTTTGATCAGTTTTTAGGGAAAATACTGAGTTGAGATAGTGGATGTCTTTGTGCTCAGACTGCCCTTTCATGGGGAAAGGTTTAGAATTTCTTTGAACAAAGGTGAAGTTGAAGCCAGTAGTGGGTTAAAGCATGAGCAGAAATAACACCTGGCAGCAGGGGGGTGGGAGTCAGCTCTGTCCACCTGCCTGGGCCATGTCACCTGAGTCACTTCTGGGAAAACAGGAAAGAATGGGCTGTACTGCCTCCAGTCAGCAGCTGGGAGGGGTTGGCAGCTTGTCCTGGGTTTTGACAGGTTGGGAGGTTACAGAAGAAGTGTCAAATGAATTTCAAGAAGGGCTGAACTTTTAAATTGTAGCCCATAGCTACATCTCCCACAGCAGCATCTTCAAAAGCTGCTGGCACCCCCACATCTCTCCTGGCAACAGTGAGGGGGCAGTGGGGAGAGAGGGGGGAAATCAGCCATCCTGGGGCCATAGTGCTGGGCTGGGCTCACCTTGTGCAGAGGCAGAGAGGGAGGCTGGTTATTTTTAGGGCTGGAGCTGGATCTGACCGTAGGGTGACCTTGCAGCTCTCCAGTCTGGTGCACACAGGCAGGATTTGAGCAAATTGCTCCCCAGTTGTGCGATGAATTAATGCAAGTCTCATGGTGCAGCACAGCAATCACGGGGGCGATGGTGTTTGAGAGCAGTGTCAGGATGGTCACAGCAGCCCTGCTTCAAAACCATTTCTCTGATCCACAAAGAACCTCATGTTTTTTCTTTTTTTTTCTTTTTTTTTTCCTTTATTTTAGTTTTCTAGAGAGTGAAGGCTCTTCCTTGGGATCGCCTGGCTCAGCCTGGTCAGGTGTTGGGATGCACTGCACTCTGCCACTGCCTCACTTCCAGTCTGGCTGCCTCTGGATTTAGGAACAGTACAGGAGCAGGGTCACTGCCCTGGTCCTGCTGGCCACACTACTGCTCGTCCAGGTGCCATTGCTCTTTTTGTCCACCTGAGCACACACAAGCTCATGTTCAGCTGCTGCTGTCCAGCACCCCCAGATCTCTTCCCAGATTTCCAGCCACTTTGTCCCATATCTGGGGCACTGTGTGTGGTTGTTGTGACCTGAGGGCAGGACCTGGCACTTGTCCTTGCTGAATCTCATACCTTTGGCCTTGGACCATCGATTCAGCCTGCCCAGATCCCTCTGTGGATCTGTCCTTCCCTCCAGCAAATCCGCAGCTGCTGGTGTGTGTGGTGCCTGCCAGCTCACTGCTGCCTGGGGTGGTGTTTCTGTAGCTCAAATAATGTCCCTTTTATTTTTTACAGTATTAAATCTCAATGGTCACGCTTGTCCCTCTTTCTGACATTTCTGGCATTTATGACTTTGTGAGTTCTGTCAGCGGATGATCCTGAGGGCAGGGAATGACTGGGGCAGAATTCAGTAGTTTTCAAGCCTTTGTGCTTTCTCAAGAGTTTAGGCACCAGAATGTGACCTGGACCTGTCCTGGGTCTGACCAGCTGGACCCTGAGCAGTGAGGGGCTGGTCAAACCTGGCCGAGCTCCTTGCCCCCGTTGAAACACTGCTTGTTGCAGTGACCTTGCTGCTGGTAAGATGAGCAGGTTATGCCAGGGACTGAAAAAAAACCCCAAAAACGAACCAAAACACCCCACCCAGAGCGAGAGCTGTTGTGCCTGACGTGTGCAAGCGTGCCTGTGCCAGTGAGGCAAGGGCTCCAGCGTGGGCTTACATCCAGCAGCATTTTCCCCTTTCAGATCCTTGTTTATCACTAATTCTTGTAGAGAGAGCAGGCCCAGCTCTCAGCAAAGACAGCATTACCAACTAGAGATGAGAACATGCCCCTTTTTCTACCCTGTTGTTTTTCACCTTGACTCACGGCCTCACACATCTGCCCTCCTGATGTGGAAAGTCAGGGACCACTGGCACCTTCAGTGTGTTGGAGCTTTAATGTAAAACATAATGCTATGGCATCAAAAAAAAAAAAAAAAAAAAAAAAACCAAAAAAAACCCTTGGTATTTCAGTATTTAAAAGATACAAGCAAGGGACACAAGCAATTACAACTTGCTTCATGCTATTATCTGTTATTTTAAGAGCCTCCTCCTCTTGTGTCCCATTTTAATGCACTTGCTGAGAATCCTGGCTTTTTATTAGTCTCTTGGCTGTCCTTGGAAATTCTCTGTTCCCTTGTGGAGGCTCAAGTTCATCTCCTTGAAGTAAAGAAATAGGACACTTTGAGGCAAAAATCCTGTGCCTGGAGTGATTCTTTTTTTGACTAAAAAAGAAAATAGTTGCTGCTGTACCATAAAAAAAAGTCCTTTTGAGTGTGGGATTGTTCAAACTTGTGTATATTCTGCTGAGCTTGTCCCAGTGGTGCGGGGCCAGCACTGACCTCCATCTGCACGTAGGGAGCAGCATTAATCACAGAATCATGGCTGGAAAAGACATTTAGGATCATCAAGTCCTAGCATGACTGAGGCCACTACTAAACCATGTCCCCAAAGTGCCACATCCACATGTCTTTTAAATTCCTTCAGGGATCATGACTCCACTGCCCTGCACAGCCTGTGCCAGTGTCTGATCATCCTTTTGAACAAATTTTCCTCAATATCCAACCTAACCCCCCCGGCACAACTTGATGCATTTTTTCTTGTCTTGTCCCTTGTTCCCTGACCCCCACGTGGCTGCTCCCTCCTGTCAGGGAGTTCTGAGGGTGAGAAGGTCCCACCTGTGCCCCTTTTCTCCAGGCTGAGCCCCCTCAGCTCCCTCAGCCTCTCCTGGTGCTCCAGCCCCTTCCCCAGCTCCATTCCCTTCTCTGGACATGCTCCAGCCCCTCAATGTTCTCCTTGAAGGGCCCATTACTGATGCCAGGACTCAAGGTGCCAAGCAGTGCCAAGCACAGGGCACGGGCACTGCCCTGGTCCTGCTGGTC
This sequence comes from Pyrgilauda ruficollis, assembly GCF_017590135.1. Classification (NCBI taxonomy): domain Eukaryota; kingdom Metazoa; phylum Chordata; class Aves; order Passeriformes; family Passeridae; genus Pyrgilauda; species Pyrgilauda ruficollis. The sequence goes on from NW_024511099.1 coordinate 716,693, forward strand.
ACCCTGGGGAGGGCACAAGGCAGGACGCTGTCGGCCTTTGCCACTGGGGTTCCCAAGGAGCACCTCGACTGCGTCCACTTCACCCAACAAAGAACAGGATGACAGGACATTGTCTTAAGATGCACCAGGGGAGGTTTACGTTGGACATTAGGTGACATTCCTTCACAAGAAGGGTGATCACACTTTGTAATGGGCTGCCCAGAGTGCTGATGGAGTCACCGTCCCTGGAGGCGTTCGAGGAAAGACTGGACGTGGCGCTCAGTGCCCCGCTGTAGTTGACATGGTGGTGCCGGGTCAGGGGCTGAACTCGCTGATCTCAGAGGCCTTAATTTTCCTCAATATCCAACCTAACCCCCCCGGCACAACTTGATGCATTTTTTCTTGTCTTGTCCCTTGTTCCCTGACCCCCACGTGGCTGCTCCCTCCTGTCAGGGAGTTGTGAGGGTGAGAAGGTCCCCCCTGAGCCCCTTTTCTCCAGGCTGAGCCCCCTCAGCTCCCTCAGCCTCTCCTGGTGCTCCAGCCCCTTCCCCAGCTCCATTCCCTTCTCTGGACATGCTCCAGCCCCTCAATGTTCTCCTTGAAGGGCCCATTACTGATGCCAGGACTCAAGGTGCCAAGCAGTGCCAAGCACAGGGCACGGGCACTGCCCTGGTCCTGCTGGTCACCCTGGGGAGGGCACAAGGCAGGACGCTGTCGGCCTTTGCCACTGGGGTTCCCAAGGAGCACCTCGACTGCGTCCACTTCACCCAACAAAGAACAGGATGACAGGACATTGTCTTAAGATGCACCAGGGGAGGTTTACGTTGGACATTAGGTGACATTCCTTCACAAGAAGGGTGATCACACTTTGTAATGGGCTGCCCAGAGTGCTGATGGAGTCACCGTCCCTGGAGGCGTTCGAGGAAAGACTGGACGTGGCGCTCAGTGCCCCGCTGTAGTTGACATGGTGGTGCCGGGTCAGGGGCTGAACTCGCTGATCTCAGAGGCCTTTCCCAACTTAGCTGATTCTGTGGTGGGCCACGCACCCCGCGGCCGTGCGGGCTGGAAATGGCGCTAAAGGGGCAAAGCGCGCAGGGCGCCGCGCCCGCAGGGTCCCTCACGGCCGGGCCCGCGCTCCCCCGGCAACCGCGCGGTGCCGAGATGGCGGCGGGGCGGGGGGGCGGAAGATGGCGGCGGCCAGGGCGGCACCGCCGGGCGGGATCTATGGAAGGTCGGGCGGGATCTATGGAAGTGACGGGCGGGCTCTATGGCGGTGACCGCCGCGGCTGCGCACACGCGGCCCCTCCTCCGTCGGGCTGCGGGCGCTGCGGGTGCGAGCGGCACCGGCACCGGCACCGGCATGGGCGTGCATGTGGAGACCATCGCCCCCGGCGACGGTGAGCCGCGGCGAGCCCGCTCCCCCCCACCCCTTCTCCCTGCCCTCCCCGCGGGTCCCGGTGCCGGTCCCGGTGCCGCGGGGTGATGGCGCGTGTCTCCCCGTAGGGCGGACGTTCCCCAAGCGCGGCCAGACCTGCGTGGTGCACTACACGGGTGAGTGCGGGGCGAGCCCGGGAGCGGAGGGGCGGGAGGGTCGGACCGGCCCGGACACCGGGAGAGCGGGGCCTGCCGATCCCCCCGCCCCCGGCTGCCTGCAGGGACCCCGGGCGCGGCGGCTCGGATGGGCCGCGGCTCTCCATGGGGAGGAGGGGGCTCCGGGCCGTCCCGGGGGCCTTTCCCGGGGGCGCGGATGAGCCCCGGGGGAGAGATGGAGGTCCTGTCGGTACCCCGTGGCCGTGGGGAGGTCCCGTTGTTCCCGTCTTTCCCGCAGCCTTTTCAATGAAGGGGCCTTTCCCATACATATCCAGCCTTCTTTCTGGGGGTGCGCCGGGGAACGACCCAGAAGGGACCCGGGGTGCAGGCAGGGGCACCCCGGGTGGAGCCCTGGGGGTCCCAGGGCAGCCGAGACCCGTGGGCTCTGGGGCGGCCAGGCTCGGAGCCCTCATGGACTCCACGAGTCACCCCCGGGGAGCTTTTGGGGTCTGCTTCTTCAGAGTGGGGTCCGTCCTGCCATATCTCCCTGCAGGAGTGCAATCCCCCTGCCCAGTCCTGCCCCAGTCCCTTCTCCCTTGTAGAGTGACACCAGGGGTACCCGTGGGGCCACCCCAGACCTGCATCATGGGGTTTTTTGGGGGACCCCGGTGCGGGTTACCAGGTTGCTGTTGAGTGGTCGGGGTAGTGCTTTGATGAGGGGATGCCCCAAAGCTGAGGAGGGTAATGTCCTCCAGCAGCCTTCTGCAAGCTGGGGGTGGGGGAAGAAACCAACCTTGGGATCCCCAAAAATGCTTTGGGGATCACTCTGGGGGCTCTTGTCCCCCTGGGCTGCCTTTCGTACAGTGTTGGCTTATTGGCGTGGTAAAAACGAGTCAATGACTCATTTGTGACTGTTTTTGCTAATAACCAATTCCCCTTCCCGCTCCAGCGCTTTCCACCTCCCCTTGTTCCCCTTGGGGGCTGGGGTTGCCCCTCTCTGCAGAACGGGGCCCGGCCTGCTGGGAGGGCTCGGCGGGCATCCAGCCCATCTGCTGCTCCTCCATCTCCCGTGTCCTTCCCGTTCCCTCGTCAGCAGGGAGAGGAAGCAGCTTGGTCTGCCTGGCCGGCCCGTTTCCTCCGCCGGTGGAAGAACAAAGAGAGGCTGGCAGGCAGTCAAGTGGCTCCCGGTGGGCCAGTCCTGCCGCCTGCCAGCCTTTCCGACTCCCAACCCTCCGGCTCCCTGCGCCGGCTCTCCCCTCCTGCGGCGCTGCTGGAGCTTGACTGTTCTCCCCAGCCCCGTCCCCCACCCTGGCAGAGCTGTTTGGGGGTCACCAGCATCCTGTCCCCATGTCATGGTTCTTCAGGCAAAGTGCTACGTGGTGACTTGCTCACAACGGACCCTCCCCGGCAGCAGTGATCTGCTGCGCATGGGAGAGGTTGTCTAATTTATTTTATTTTGTTTTTTTGTTATTATTGTCTCCATTTGTCCTTTATCCCCACCCCCGTTCTGTCTGCAGGCAGCTCCTGCCCCCCCGCCTCGGCAGGCAGCAGGAATCAAACACCTCCAGGCCCTGATGCCATTTCCCTGTGTCGGCAGCACAGTTCCTGCAGCCGGCTCTGCCAGAGATGGGAGCGGGGCTTGGCTCATGGGAAACCTTACAAACCTTTGATTCCCAGCCCGGTTGCAGCACTCACCGATCCCAGAGCAGCATCAGGGACGGTGGCAGAGTGCAGTGCTGGAGGTGCCGAGCTCCAGGACTCCTTCCACAGCCCTGTGCTGGCTCCATCCCCAGCTTCCCTTTGCTCCCGTGCTGGGGAGATCCAGCTTGTGGTGTGCAGGAGGCAGCTCTCCCTGTGCTGGGTTATGGATGCACAGTGGTTTGGGTAAAAAACACTTGGAAAAAAAACCAGTGATCCAAGGGTGAGGGACTGTGGGGAGCCACCGTGGTCAGCCAGCAGCTGATGCTGCTTCTGCCTGTGCCCAGGCTCCTGCTCCATGGGGCATGGCCCTGCTGAGAGCATCCCAGAATGGACAGACAGCCCTAGTGTGGGAGGACAGTGCAGAGGAAAGAGATGGAGAGAAGAGCAACCTCCTTGGAGATGCCAGTTGCTTATGCTGGGGTTGCAGAGATGGAAAGGTATGGGGGGAGCTGGTGGAATTGAACCTGTTCCTCCTCCTTCCTTCCAGGTCTTGGGTCTTTTTGTGGAGAGCTTGTGCCGTGGGGTGTCCGAAAGAGCCTTTGATGTGAAGTCTGCTACGCAGGGCTCTTAAAGGGACTAAATCAAGGATAAAGTTCCCCGATGCGCCCAGTGTGTTCAGCACACTTTGCTTTGCTTGCAGCAACTGGCATGGAATGGAACAGAGTGTGGAGTGCATCAGTGGGGAGACGATGTGGATGGGGGGCCAACAGAGCAAAGCCCCTCTGAGTCAGAGCAGGGAGCAGAGTGGGGCTGCTGGGCAGCTGGGGGTCCTGCAGTGCTCGTGCCAGGGGGACTGGCTGTGTGGGGACACTGTGGGCACCCCACTGCGCTTCAGGAGGGGAAATGGGGGCTGTAGTCATTCTGGGGAGTGCCAGGACTGGAACAAGTCTGACATGGATTGGCCAAATGGCTTTGCCTGCGTGGCAAAGCACACTCAGCATGTGGGGTCTCTGAGGGAGTTAGGCTCGGAGCAGAGATGGATGCTGGAGGAACCTGCCTTTTTCTGCAACAGGATAGCACTGAGGGGACTGCTGTCCTCCCTAGCACCTGTGCACAGTCCCTGGGGCAGTGGTGCTCCCCCGCCTGCTCTGGGTGCTGCCCTTGATGCTCTCCTGCTGCTCAGCAAACATCCTGTGGTCATGAGGTGTTTCCTCCCAAGGCGTGCGACTGCTGGTCCATGGCTTGTGGCAGCTGTGGGAGCTCAGCTCTGTCTCCTGCACCCCCTTCCCTGCCTGCACAGGGGTCCTCTGTCCTGCCACGCCTCAAGAATGATGGGCAGAGCCCTCTCCCCATCCAGCTGTGGGTGATAATGGGGTGGGCTTGAGTGATGGGGAGTGCTGGTGGAGGCAGGATTGAACCTCATCCAGGCATCCCTGCTCTGAGCAGACGTTTGGAGCATGCTGGGTATTCCAGGGCTTCTGGGAAGGGTTTTCCATCCTGTCCCAGCTGGAGCAGAGGTGCCTGCCCCACTGCTCTGGTCTCTTCCTGCCTCTCCTTGGGAGGCTGGCTCTGTGCCAGAGCCCCTGGGCAATGGCCGTGCCAAGGATCAGCACCGAGGAGGGGATGGAGGGGGTGCGGGTGGGGCTCCGCAGCCCCGGCAGAACCCGACCCGGCAGGTTTGTCCCAGGGCTGACTCTGCCTGCTCCAGCACTGCTCTCCGCCGCCTCTGCCCGCCCAGGGGGGCCCGGAGCCAAGTCGCACGTTGCAGCCGGCGTCTCCCAGCTCCTGCCTGCCAAGTGTGGCAGAGACCTGGCAGGGCCACGCTGCCCGGCTGGGGCTGGGGCTGTGCTCCAGAGCCCCACTCCATCCCATGGCTGCTGCAGCCTCAGCTGTAGGGCTCTCTGTTCTTCCTCACTGTGATTCCCTGAGACCCCTTGGGGTCTTGTAGACCAGCTGGGATCTCTGGGGGCTCAAATCCTTCTGGGTGGGAGCCAGGGCAAGTGGGTCTCCATAATCCACCTGTGTGAGCTCTGCCCTTCTTGCAGGACTGGGAGTGACAAGCACAGAGCCCTGTCAGGGGCTGGGATAAGCTGGCATGTGCCAGGGGCTGTCTGCTGCTGCTGGGGCTCTGCTGGGTTAGCTGCTTTTGCCAGAGGATGCTTTTCCTCCATAATAGCTTTAAGATCTCGTTATCTCCTTGCTCAGGGATGGCAGGGATGAGGAAATGGTTGCTCATACTTGTCCAGGGCTGGAGAATTCTCCCAGGAGGCTTGTGGGCAGAGGAAGTGCCTAAGATGAGGATGCAGTCTCTGAAGGATTGGAGCCTCTTTGTTTTTCCTGCTGGCATGATGGAGCAGCATTGCCAGGCTCCCACATATGACCTTCTCCATCCTGGTTTGGGAGAGCTGAGTGGTCGATCCCTCAGGCTGCTGCAACCAGCACAGTCCATCAGTCCCTCTCTTCTGCAGCTGGGGAGCTGCCAGCTTTGAAACACTTCCTGAGGCTGGATTGGGACAGGTGAGCTTGGCAGTGGAGTCGGGCAGTGCCATCCACTCCTGTCCAAGGCTGGCAGCATCTCCTGCACTGCTGCTGATGCCTCTGCATTCCCTGGTCAGGACATCGAACGCGATGCGCTTCTGCAGGCTGCAGATGCCCTGGGAGCATCCCAGTAGTCCCTGCTTGCTGTGACAAGCAAGGGGTTGTGCTGCGTGGCCCCTGGGGTTTTTCCTTGGTGGATGTCCAGGGAGAAGGGTGGCAGAGTGCTGTCCTCTCTGTCCCTCCTCAGCCACCTCGGCCCCTTGCTGCTCTGGAGGGCTCGGAGCCGAGTCGGGGTCAGCTGGGGCCGCAGCCAGGCAGCGCTGCTGGTGCCAGCCGGCGTGGGCTGCCCCTGTCCCTGCTGCCAGGCGGGAGCAAGGCCAGCGGACGGGAGCGAGGAGCAGTGCCAGGCGGGCTGGAGGCAGGTTCAGCAACAAGAGGTTTATCCTGGAAGGAGGAAATGAGAGAACTCCAGATTTACTATTCCAAAGTCCAGGGCTGCAGCATGACTGGCTGAGCTGATGCTCAACACGCTGGACAATGGATTTTTTCTGTCTGTTAAATTAAAAACTTAATTCTACTCCCTGAGAGGAGCCTACTGGTCTTGGTGCTTGTTGCCCTTGCAAAGGTGATATATTTTCTCCCATTCCCTTCTTTCCATCCAACATTTCCCATCCCTGTGGCTGCTGGTCCCTGTGTGCCATTCCCTCTGGTCACTGTGCAAGCAGGGGCTGAGCTCCTCCATCCCATGTTTTTCACAGACACATTTTCCCTTGCACACATGCCCTGGCAAAGGGAAGTCAATCTGCCCCATGCCATCTCAAGGAAGTTTGGTTTTTTAAGACTGTATAGCAGTTTCCATTTAGGATACCAGGATTTTCAGGCTGTTTTGGGAAGTGAAGAAGTGTTTTGGAAGAGTTTAATTTTGCTCTTATCAAGCAGGGTTTATTGTACAGGGCACTGGCACTGGCTGTGTTAATGTAGAGCTGGAGCTGCCTTACAGGAGTTGACTGGTGGAGTTACTGCTCCTATAAGGCAGCGCCAGCTCCAAGATTCCCCAAGAAGGTCAGGCAGGGAGCAAGGGAGGGGAGGAAATTCCTCCTTAGCTCATCTTGGGGAGTTATATTTAGCTCTGGGGATATCAGCCTGGCTCAGCCCGTGCTGGGGAATGAGGGCTGTCCCAGGCACATGCATCCAGCACTTGGTGCTGCCTCTCCCCATCCTCATTCTCGGGTCTAGGAGGGATTTGGCTTAGATCAGCTGGGCACAGGCAGGGCTGGAGGCCAATCACGGCCTCCAGATGGGGCACTGGAGTGTCATCAGTGTTTTGCATGCCTGAAGATAGAAGCCTGGTGAGTGAGAAGTGTGTTTGCTGGTGGGATAGGAGGCACAAGGTCGGATCCTGCTGCCTGATGATAAATGGCAGTTGGTGGTGCTGCAAGGTGGGCAAGATTTTCTTCCCCTGTCCATCTGCTACCCTGCCTGTCAGTCCTTGGTCCTGGCCCAGAGGAGCACTTCTCTTTGGGCTGAAACAGTTAAGTGTCATCCTTCCCTGCCCTGGGATGGATGATGCCGCAGGGGTTTCCCCTCCTGTACAGGTGTTTCCCAGGGAAAAGGAGGACAAGCTGAGACACATCTTTGACTCAGAGCCATGTGACTGTCACCTGCTCGGGCTGCCAGGTCACAGCATCTCACATTGGCGTGTGTGGCTCTGTCCCTGTATCACCATCTCCCTCTCTCTCCCCAGGTATGCTGGAGGATGGGAAGAAGTTTGATTCCTCCCGCGACAGGAACAAGCCGTTCAAGTTTGTGATGGGCAAGCAGGAGGTGATCCGTGGCTGGGAGGAAGGAGTCGCTCAGGTGCCTGGAGCTGCTCCGCCTCGCGCTCCCCGTGCCAGGCTGTGCCGCGCCGGGAGCTGCGGCGTGGGCAGGAATCAGTATGCATGCAGCTCATTCCCTCTTTTATTATTTCTTTATTTTATTCCCCTGTTCCACCCCCTCAGCGCTGGGAGGTGTGGGTGTGAATATCACCTTCTGCATTGCCACCTGCCAGCTGGCAGGAATGGAGCCGGGCCAGGCCCCAGCAACACCTACGGCACGTCGGTGACTCAGCGGTGACATTTCTGCACTGAGCTAGCTCTGAACGAGCACGGCGGGAGCGCTCCGGCCTCCCGGGCTCCGGAGCCCACGCGGAGGGAGGGCTGGTGGGCACGGCACAGCTCCGGGCTGTGATCCCACGCTGTGGGCACAGCACAGCTTCAGCTCCTGCCCGCCTGACACTGCTCACTCTGTGCCGTGCTGGCAACACAAGCACAAGGATGCTGATGGCTGGAGGGAATGGCCTGGCATTCCCTGCCTTCTCTCGTGTGAAGGGCATCTCGAGCCCTGCTCCTTTTCCATCCCATGCTGCTTACCTTTTCTCTCTGACATTCTGTTTCTCTGCTTTGTGCAGCCTCAGTCTGTACTCTTGCCCAGTGTAGGGAAAACAGAGGGGACAGGTGTGTGTGTCCCTCCCCTGTCACTCACCTGGCAGTTGTGCCCATCTCCTGATGTCCCTGTGTTTCTGTCCCTGCCCCAGATGAGCGTTGGTCAGCGGGCAAAGATGACCATCTCCCCAGATTATGCCTACGGCTCCACTGGCCACCCAGGGATCATCCCACCAAACGCCACTCTAATTTTTGACGTGGAGCTCATGAAATTGGAATGACCCATCCCAGTACCCTGTCCTCGGGTAAGGAGGGGCAACTTCTGTCAGGGACTGTGTGGATTGAGGACAGCTCAAGGCCCCTGTGTTTGATCTTGGGCTAGTGTGGGGAGGTGGGATGGAGGCAAGGGGGGAGTGGGCAGTAGGGAATATGAGAAGGACAGGGCAGGTCTCTGGGTAAAAGTTGCTCTTGGGAGTCTGATGAGCTGGGATTCTGATCACTACAGTGCTACAGGCAAAATTCCCAGCCTGGCAGAGCAGGTTCATGTCCTGGAGGTGTTGTAGTGCCAGTTCTTTGTGCCTTGGGTTCTGAGTGTTGTTGCTGCCACCAAGGGGCTCAGCTGCCACACCCTCTCCTGCCTCTCATGCTGCCTGGGCAAGGGGCTGATGGTGTGGGCAGGAGGCAGTGACTATGACCCAAGGGTTGGAGCATTTCTGCTATGGAGACAGGCTGAGAGCTGGAGTTGCTCAGCCTGGAGAAGAGAAGGCTCTGGGGAAACCTTGGAGCACCTTCCAGAGCCTAAAGGGTCTCCAAGAGAGCTGGAGAGGGACTTTGCACAAGGGCCTGAAGTGACACGGCAAGGCAGAACAGCTTCACACTGACAGAGGGCAAGGTTACATTAGCTATTAGGGAGAAGTTCTTCCCTGTGAGGCTGGAGGAGCCCTGGCACAGGCTGTCCAGGGAAATTATGGCTGCCCCATCCCTGGAAGTGTCCAAGGCCAGGTTGGATGGGGCTTTGAATAGCTAGACTAGTGGAGAGTGTGCCTACCTGTGCCAGGAGGCTGAAGCAACATGGGTCTTTAAGGTCCCTCCCAACCCAGCCCATTCTGTGATTCTGTGGGGCTCTGCTCTGGGGTGTGGGGTCCCCACAGTGTGGGCAGGGTGGGACTGTGCCCACCCTGTGATCAAGGCTTGACTGCTGCTCTGAGGGCCTGGTGTGGTTTGTGTGGAGGCTGCTGTGCCCTGGGCACATTCTCTCCTTGTCCAGCAGGCAGCTCTGTCACTCTGCCTCTCTCTCCACACAGGTTTGGCACATGGAGGAATCCAGAATCTCAGCTTCAAGAAGAGTGCACATGACTTTGTACGGAGCTTTTCCTGATAGTCCACTACACTCATTGTATAACCTTACACCTTGATTGAATGCCTTTGGTCACTAAGCTTTGCGTCTGACTCTTCCTCCTTGTATCGTGTTTTTATGTCTTTTTAAACTATACACCGTAAACCTCAACTCTTTTTGGGTCAAGTTCTTAATCTTATTTTTGTTCCAGGTGTAGACTACGTTTTCCCAGTAGCACGCAGATGGGCTGACCTTAGATAGGAGTCATTTGAACAAAAGGAACCCTGTTAGTTACTCGTTTTGGTGCAGATTCATGGTGTTTCCAAACCAGAAATTGCTGCTGCTGCAAAAGCCATAGCAGAGTGAGGTTGTGGAGGCTGAAGGGATGCAGAGAGCAAGGTAGCACTAGGATTGTTTTATAGGAATTCTGCCTGGAGTGGGACAGCGAGGGAGCCTGGCCTTTCCCTGCTCCCTGGGGAGCATCACTGCAGGCATTGTGGGTTTGCTCTGGGAAAGGAGGGCTGCTCTGCCCCTGCTTCACCCTGCCATCTCACAGTGGGCCTGCCTTCCCCTCCAGACCACTTTCGGATTTAGGGAGTTGGGTTTCCACCAGAGCTCCACCACACCTTAAAAATCCCGTAGCATGGAGCTTTCTTTAAAGAAAAAGGAAAACTGGACAAAGGGAAGGTGCTGTCTGCAGGGGAGGTGGTGGGGGCTCAACTCAACAAAAATGCCTCCGTCCTCCTTCTTCCCTGTGGAAAGGAACCATCAGCCCCCCGTTGTCCCTGCTCTGAGCACACCTGCCCATTCTCTCCTGCCACCTGATGCTGGTCATCGCTGCTTGCCTGGTCTCACAGGACGCATAGCTGTCCCCTGTGCCCCTCCCTCTGCCCTGCCCAGTCCGTTGGTAACAGAAATTCCCGCCGGTCACTTCCTTCTCCGCCGCACAAAGGTATCCAGTTTATTATCGCAATAAAAACGCTTTATGCTGGCTTTTCTCAGCCCCGTGTCCTGGAGGTTCTTCCCTCGCTCGTCTGTTGCTCAGCACAGCTGGGGCTGGGCTCAGGGGGTGCTGTGTGGGGTGCTGTGGGTGCTGCTCTGGGTTTTTGGGGTGCTGTGCCAGGCTCATGGGGTGCTTTGGGTGCAGTGCCAGGCTCGTGCAGTGCTGTGCCAGGGTTGTGCTGCTGTGCCTCAGTGTGAGGCTCAGGTGCTCCCGGAGCACAATAGGGTGCCTGGGGCTCCTGTGCTCTGTGGGGAGGTGATGGCGGCCTGCTGGAATTTGCATAATTAATTGCCTCACCATAACCTATTAAGCATTGCCCTCACAGCCTCGTGCCCTTGTGGCTGTGACTCAACCTGGACTGGAAGCACAAATGATAGATGGATGCATGTTCCCATGGTCCTTGCAGCTCCGGGGAAGCCTTTCCTTACACCTTTCTGGATTTTTTTCAGTCCTTTTTGAAATCTGGACATGGCACATAGGGCACAGCACATCACCTGCTTTGGGCTTTGCTGCTGTGGGTGTTGTGTATGTAGGACCTGCCCAGGTGCCACTGTGGGCCAGTGCCTTGTTCCTCTGCTGACAACCTTTGATCAGTGTGCCACAACTGATAACACAGCCACGATCAATAACACAGCCTGTCCCAGCTGCCAAGCAAAGTTTGTGTGCAATGGGTCCTGGAGGGAGCAGTGGCCCTGGGGCAGGAGCAGCTCAGCCATTGGGATGCATCTAGGAGCAGTGGTGCTTGCACAGGGCCGTGCAGGAATTAGCACTGCCCTTAATTGCTGCTCAGTTAAGCAGAACCGGAGCTTGTGGGGCACCCTGCTCTGTCCTTAGCTGTGGCTGTTCCTAGGTGGAAGCTTGAGGCCAATTTTTGTTTCTCTTCCTGCGAAGCTTTTTGCTTTAATTATTAACCAGTGCCAGGCAGTGCCATGGCTGGGGCTAAGCCAGGGCAGGGGGGAGGCTGAGGGAAGCCCCCTGCCCTTGGGCCCTCAGCCCCTGCTCAGCTCCTGAAGCATCCATGAGTGCAGGTGGGGTGTGAGTCCTTACAGCTGTGGTTTTGTGGGGATGAGGGTTTCAGGGAATTAACAGACTCCAGGAAACAATCCTCTGTGTCTGTGTAGGACTCTCTCTGCCACTGGTGTTCTTGTCCTGGGCTGGTCAAGGCAGCTGGGCACCATCCAGCTAAAAATACCTCCAGTAAATAAAACACTTCCTCCTGGCCTGGCACGCTGGAGCGGAGCACAGGGAGCTGGGACGTGCCTGGCTGTGGCTCCACAGTAGGACTGGCTCTGTGCCAGGGAGATCTGGGCTGGTGCCACCAGGTCCAGGCCTGCCCGAGCACCCTCAGCATCCCCCTGCCCAGCCCCTGGGGACAGGGTGGCCCATGGCATCCTCAATGCCAACAGCAGAATGTCACCGCTGGCTGCTGGAGGGCTGGATCCCCTGGTGACAGGGTGATGGCCCATGGCAGCAGGATGGGATGGCACAGCCACCCCATGCTGAGCTCTGTGCTGGCTCAGTTTCTCCACCCGCAGCATGGGACTCCCACACCTGGCACGTGTCCCAGGTGACGTTGGGAAGGGTGTGGGACACGGGATCCTGGTCACGGCCGCGTCAGCCCCACGCGCCGGGGCAGCGAGGTGTCAGCGCAGCCACCCACGCAGGGGATCACGGTGGGCAGCCCCCTTCACCCCCCCAGCAGGGCTGAGGAGCCCAGGAAGGATAATGGGGGTGGGGGGCAGCCCAGTCAGGGGCCAAGCCACATGCTGGGGGTGGCAGGAGAGGTGATGCACTGCGGGGGGAGGGCACCATGGGGGGGTACAGTCCCATCCCTGCTCCCCCAGGATGCCCGAACCTACAGAAAGCCATCCCAGTCCCCATTCCAATCCCTGTCCCACCCCTGCAGTGCCAGGGCTCTGTGCTTTGTTGGCTTCACCTTCCTCTTCCTCACCTGTGCCCTACCTAGCGGGGGTGCAATCAGCTGAGCCTGTCTGGCCCCTCCCTGGGCTGGGCCCGGCTATAAAACCCAGGAGCCAGGCAGAGGGTGGTGTCACAAGGATCTGGGAGCTGTTGGCAGGTGAGTCTGGGGTGCCAGGGTTGGACTTGGGAGCTCTTGTCTGTTGGAAGAGCTGCTATCCCTGGGCTGCAGGTGGGATCCTGCCTGGTTCCCACAGGACTCAGAGCTGGGTCTGGATTTGGGACCTACACAATGAGTTTTGGATGATGCTTTTTGGGGCACAAGGTGTCATTGAGTAGGTTTGGGAGGCACAGCCTTGGGCACAACAGGAGATGCAGAGGGGACTGATGGTGAACTGAAGGGCTGTTCCCATGGGACATCTCACTGCCGTGTCTGGGTAGTGCTGGAATGGCCCCACTGCTCAACTGGGCATGGGGAGCAGAGGGGTCTGATGAGGGGCAGAGGGGCCATTCCCATGGGATATCCCCCTCCCCTCTCTGGGTGCTGTTGAGATGGCTCTGTGGGGCAGGTGGGCATGGGGAGCAGGACCTGCCCAGCACACAGCCACCCGAGTCCCAGCCACCAGGAAGTGGTGGTGGCCCTGGTGACATAGCCTTGAGTCACTCTGGAGACTCCAGGTGACAGCCCATCTCCGGTACGGGCTGGGAGGGATGCTTGGAGAGAGGCAACCCAGTCCCTGAACTGCCCATCCCTGTCCCCAGACAGCAGCAGCGATGGCAACACTCTACCCCTCCCTGGAGGACATGAAGGGCCACCAGGTCCTGCAGGTCAGTGCCAGCTCAGCAGTGTTACAGGGATGAGCAGACCCCAGTGAGTCCCTGTGGGGTCTCACCTCAGAGGGTCCCCAGGGTGGGGGGCACAGCATTGAGCACCCTGTCTCTTGGCAGGCACAGGCAGCAGCTGGGGTGAGGACCCCTGCCACCACAGTGGTCACAGAGAAGCCGAAGCTCACCTCGGGCACTGGTAAGGTGGGACATGATCAGCTCACCCTGTGCAGGGGCTGTCTGGGTGGGCAGTGACGCTCAATGGGGCGGGGGGAGGGGGGGGGCTCAGCTGAGACCCCTCCCACAACACAGTGGGTTGGGGATGGGATTTTGGGGTTTCTTTTTGCTGGCCCATGTTCCAAGGGGGCTTCTGGGATGGAGGGAGCCATGGCTGTGGGTTGGGGGCCCCAGGAGCTGAGACCACCCTTGGTATGTCCCTCAGAGCCTCCTGTGCTGTACCCCAACCTAGCCGAGCTGGAGAACTACATGGGGCTGGCGCTCTCCAGTGAGGAGATCCAGAAGAACCTGCGCACGGAGGACAGCACCGTAGGTGTCTGGGCTGGCAGCTCCCCCCCCATGCCAGAACGGGGGTCCCTCTGGTTCCTCATCCTGCCTGAGAAAGGGATGCATCACTCCCAAGGGCTGAGGTGCACAGGGCCCTGTGTCCCCCTGTCCCCACTGACCCCCAGCTCCCCCGCAGGCACTGACCCCCGTCGGGCCCTCCCCGGGCCAGCTGGTCGCCCCCCTGAGCGGGAACAGCGCGGGGCTGCGGCGGGCAGAGATCAAGCCGGGTGTGCGGGAGATCCACCTGTGCAAGGACGAGCGGGGCAAGACGGGGCTGCAGCTGAAGAACATCGACCAGGTGAGGGGCTGGGCTGGCACGGGGCTGGGCACGGCACGGGACTGTGTCATGGCATGATGTGACATGGCACAAGCATGACAGTAGAGCACAGCGTGACGTGGCAGTGTATCACAACACAGCAGCGTGTGGCATTAAATGTCACAGCGCGCCACAGCGCAGCAGGGTGCAGATGGCATGGCATGGCCACTGGTCCCTGTGCCAGCCCTGTGCCACCACTCCACTGTGTCCCCAGGGCATCTTCGTGCAGCTGGTGAAGGCCAACTCGCCAGCAGCGCTGGTGGGGCTGCGCTTCGGGGACCAGGTGCTGCAGATCGACGGCAAGAACTGCGCGGGCTGGAGCAGCGACAAGGCACAGCGCGCGCTGAAGAAGGCGAACCCTGAAAAAATCGTCATGGTGGTGCGGGACAGGTGAGTGGGTGCTGGCACCGGCGGTGGTGGCAGTGCCGGTGGCAGCAGTGACGGTGCTCTCCCCGCAGGCCTTTCCAGCGCACCGTGACCGTGCACAAGGACAGCACCGGCCACATCGGCATCGTGGTGAAGAAGGGGAAGATTGTGTCGCTGGCCAAGGACAGCTCGGCCGCCCGCAACGGGCTCCTCACCCACCACTGCATCTGCGAGGTGAACGGCCAGAATGTCATCGGCATGAAGGTAGGGCTGTGCCCTGGGGGTGCAGGACATGCCTGGGGAGTCCAGGATGTGGCCAGAGAGTCCAGGAGGGAGGGGGATACTGAGCAAAGCTGGGCACTTCTGGACCCCCCTCTCTCTCCTGCAGGATAAGCAGCTCATGGAGGTGCTGGCAGGGGCTGGGAACGTGGTGACACTGACCATCATCCCCACCGTGATCTATGAGCACATGGTCAAACGGTGAGAATGTGGGGCTGCAAGGACCCCCACACCCCACAGGGACCCCCGGGCTCCCCCCACTGACCTCCCTTCCCTCTGCTCAGGCTCTCATCAGGGCTGGTGAAGTCATCCATGGACCACTCCATCCCTGACCTGTGACACCATCGCTGCTGTACCGGGAGCTGATGCTGGAAGCCCAGAGGGCCTGCTGAGAGGACCCCACAGCACCTCCAAAGGAGCTATTCTAGCACAAAACCCCTTATTCCTACAGAGTCTGGTGGCTGCTGGGTGGTTCCTCCTCTCCTCAGCAAGGATGGGGCAGATGTCCTGTACCAGGGTCCCACTGTCCCCGTGTCCCTGCTTGGGCCACCCCCTCAGGGCAGATGCCAAGGGCTGGCTCCAGCCAAAGCAGACACAGACCCAGCGACATTTATTACATCCACCACAGACAGCGAGTACAGGACAGGGGAAACAAGAAGAGGGGGGTTACAGCTTTTTCAGTTCTGTATTTAAAAAATATATTATATAGATTTGTCTTTCAAATATAGTCGTTACATTTATTTCTTGGCAAAGCTTTGGATAGCCTAACAGACGTGTACACAGATCCACAAACACATTGCACGAGAGGCGAATATCCCAGCTCCGCTTACATCTGCCCCGGCTGCCTGGACACTGCTGCTCCCCAAATCCTTCCCCCGGCACCTGGTGCTGTGCTGGTGGCAGAGTTCCTGTCCCCACTGCCCCCCAGCATGGGCAGAGCCGGCAGAAGGGGGATGCAGGGAAGTGTGGGGCACACAGGATGTGGCACATGCCCCTCTGGGGACCACTGGACACCGGCTGCCAGGGCACCTGGCCGGTGGCACCCACGGGTGGGGGAGTGGGCTTGGGTTGGGGTTGGGGGGAAACACTGTTAGTTCAAGTCACGAAGAAACCACAGACATTCGTGGGGTGGGAGTGCGGCGCGCCCGGGGGAGCCCCAAGTCCCGCGCCCCAACAGCCCCGCTGAGCAATCCTTGCTGTCTTTGTGTTTCAACAACAACAAAAAAAAAAGGCATTTTTCCGGAGGCCGCCAGCAAAGCGGGGGTTTGGGTGGGCCGGGGCGGCAAAGGGCTTGGCTCTGCCTGCACGGCACTGCCCCACCCCAGCAAAGGCATCCGAGCTCCAGCACGTGGTGGGATCACCGGCAGCACGGCTGACAGAACCGCAGGAGCCCCCGGTCCCGCTTCCCGGCAGCCAGAGTCCCAACAGCCGGGCTTCAGTCTGTACCCAAAAAAAAGTGAATATAGTGCAAAGCAAAAGGAGGGAGAGCCCACGGCTTCCTCGGGGGGCTCCGTGCGTGAGCTGCAGCCCAGTTCCATCCCAGTGTGGGGAGGCATCTCCTAGGGAATGGGGGGCTGGCCCGAACCGCTCCGGAGCTGATCCCTGTGTCTGGACAGGAACCCCCCATCCCCCTGCCCACAGACAGACACTGCACCTGCAGCAAGGAACCGCTGCATCCCCCGCGCTCCACGCTGCCAGCGGCTCCTCGCCATCACCCGCCCGTGGCACGGCTGGGATAACCCCGCGACAAACAAAAAGCAATTGCGATGGCGGGACAGCCCCCCCGGCGGGTGCAGCCCCACAGCCCCCCGCAGCCAGAGGCACAGGCACGGGTGTCCATCGGCGGGGGGTGACGCTGGGTGCCAACACCCCTCTTCCAACAACAGTTCTTTCCCTCCTCGAGGAGCTGGGGCGGGCAGCACACCTCGATGCACCCACAGACCCCTCGGCCCCTTCCCACCCGCCGGAGCCACGCCGGGGCTTTACAATCAGCAGTCGGGTCCGTGGGGGCGGGTGGAGGGCGTCGGAGGGGTCAGGGCTGGGCAGTGCCTCCTGGGCCGGGGCTGGCGACGGGGCGACAGCCCATCCTGCGGATGGAGTGCAGGGCGACGGTGCAGCAGCCCCGCAGCAGCGAGCTGATGTTGTAGATGGGCTGGCCCTGCCGCCGCTGCGAGCGGCACAGCCAGGCCACCGTGGGCACCGCCGGCACCACCACCGCCAGCAGATCCACGATGAAGTGGCGGCTCCAGTAGCTCTTGGAAGGGTTGGTCTCGCAGCCGGTCACCTCCATCAGCTCCTCCTCCGCCACGCAGGCGATGGCCACCGAGGGGCTGGCGCTGGGGGGCTGCCGCACCGCCGGGTTGCAGGGGACACCCCCCTCGGCACTGGCAGCCGCGGCGTCGGGCTCGGCCACCGTCAGGTCCGTGGTCCCGGTGGGATTGGCGAGCTCGGGGACGGGCATCGTGTCTTCCATTTCAGAGACCCAGGCGGAGGTGGGGCTGCCCAAGCTGCAAGCCTGGGACTTCATCACCTTCTCTAGGATGGTGTCCAGGTCGGGCTGGCAGGGCACGAAGTCCGTCTGGATGGCCCGCTCCTGCATGCAGCTGGCCTGCACCCCTGCCTCCGCGCTGCTCCGCAGTCCCAGCACCTTCTCGTAGGTGTTGCTGGGGGGCAGGCGGGTGCCGGGCTCACCCCCCACCTCCAGCGGGTCCGTGTGGCCCGGAGCCTCCTCCATCCCCACGAAGCCGCTGTCGGCACCCTCGTCCAGCGAGATGGTCTGCGAGCCCCCCACGTTGCGGTCCCCGGCTCCCTGGTCGCTCAGCTTGGTGTAGGTGGAGCTGCGGGTGAGGGACCGCGCCGGGGACCCCCCGGCCGACTCGCCGGCGCCCTCCTCCTTCAGCGCCCCGTTCTGTGCCACCTCCATGCTGTGCAGCAGCGTCTCCAGCTTCTTGTTCTGGATGTTAATGTCCACAAAATACTTCTGGAGGCCTTTGTCCTTCTCCAGTAAGTTGTTCTTCACTGTGTCGATGACCTGCTTCAGCTGCTTGATCTCCTTGCGAGCCTCTTTCAGCGCCAGCTGGGCCTCCACGCGGTGGCACTCCTCCTCGATCCAATCCTCCTGCATCCGTGACAGCTGCGTCTTCAGGTCCTCGATCTCAGCATCCCTGCGGAGACGGGAGGGCACCACCGCGGCGCTGAGGGGGCTGCAGGGACAGCCCTGTCCTCTGTGCCCAGCACTGGGTTGCAACCAGATCACCCAGTAACATTCCCAACTGGGAACAAGGGATGGATCCAGTGGTTTAGGGACCCTCAGGAGTGATGCTCAGGGAGCCTCAGGAGCAATGTTCAGGGACCCCCAGGAGTGATGCTTAGGGACCCTCAGGAATGATGCTCAGGGAACCCAAGGATGGATGCTTTGGAACCCTCAGGAGTGATACTCAGGGACTCTCAGGATTTATGCTCAGGAACCCTCAGGACTGATGCTCAGGACCCCCTGGCAGCACTGTTTGGAGCAGTGGGAGCTCAGGGATCCCTGCAAATGATGCTCAGCCTTCTCCCCGAGAGGCTGCAGTGCCCAGGTCTCCTGAGGGCTGCGTGGGGATGGGCAGGTGCCCCAGGCGGGTGCGTGGCAGCTGGCACGGCGGCGGGGCCGTGCCTAAGCCTGAGAGAGCAGATGGGGATTAGCCACCCTCTGACGCTGAAATTCAGCAAAACCATGGCAGGGACTTAAACAGGGCGAGGGGAGAACGCAGCCACTGCAGGTGGGACGTGGGGCTCTCCAGTCCCCAAATCTGCAGCTCCCAGGTGGGACGGGCAGCAGTGCCAGATCCCACATGCCAGCCATGCCGTGGTACAGCTGTGACCTCACTCCCTGGGCACGAGCACGAGGACAAGGTGCCATGCTGGGAACTGAGACTCCCAGAAGGACTGGTCCCAGACAGGAGCTGCCACAGTGGGTGGCAATGGCTGGTGCTGGCACCCTTCCCACGAGCTCACCTGTCCTGCAGGCGCTCCTGTGTGTCCTTCAGGCGAGCCTTCAGGTGCCGGATGCAGACCTCCTTCTGCTGCAGGGGAGTCAGGTACTGCTCCGGCGTCGGTGGCTTTATCCCATGGTTGTCACTGCAGAGGTTGTACTTGGACGAGCGCCTGCAGGGACACACATGTCACCCACTGCCAGTGCCAGGGTCAGCACAGGCTTGACCCAGGGGTTCTAAGGCCTGTTCTTGGGGTGCAGCCTTGTAATACATCCCAAAGGAGCCCTGAGAGCAGGAGGGGCAGAGTGGGTGCATGAGGGTGCTGTGCCCTGATGAGAGGGGCAGGGTGGGTGTATGGTGTGCTGTGCCCTGGCAGGACAGACAGGGTGGGTGTCTTGTGTGCTGTGCCCTGGCAGGACAGACAGGGTGTCTTCGGTGCTGTGCCCTGGCAGAGGGTGGGTGCAGCTCCTGGACACAGGAGCTGGTGCTGCTGTCAGGTGCTGAGTGCTCTGTGTGCTGGGGACTTTGCTGGGCCATGAGCAGAACCAGGGCCACCAAGGTCTCTGTGTGCCCAGAGCAACCTTCCTGGAAACAACTGATGTGGATGGAGACCCCAGGGTGGGATTGGTCCCACCAGAGATGGAGGCACAAGATGGGGAACGAAAGGGTTTGGGATGGAGCAGGTCTGGAGGTAGTGGCTGTCCTGCCCATGGGGAGCAAGCCAGGGAATCCAGCATCCGCTCTGGGCTGGGCCAGCAGCACGTCTGGACCCTCCTTATGCCACCACTGGCACTGGGGCAGATGAAGTGACATTTCTGGCCCAAAGCCTGGGACAGTGCAGAGAGCAGGGGCTGGCCAGGGACAGGGCTCCCCAAGCTGGGAGGCACGTGGAGAGCTGGGAACAGCACGAGTGGCTCTGGCATGGCAGTGGGGGGACCAAACTCCCTATGAATGGAAAGGAGGCGTCCCAAAGCCCCCCTGCATGGTGTCCATCAGCCCAGCAGCCTTTAGCCATGTCCAGAAGCATTGTGTGAGAAGCATCCATGCCTTGGAATGCCCCATGGCAGCAGGAAGGCCACTGCCCCAGCAACAGCACGCATCGGACCTGCTCACCATGACACCCTCGGGTCCCTCAGATCCTCCCAGAATGATTCCACCTCTGGGGGCTGGCACGGGGCAGGGTTCAGGCAGGTGATGAGCAGTGCACCACCACGGGCTGCTGTGCCTGCAGGGCTGGGGCTGGCACCCACGCCACAGCTCCGTGCTGGCTGTTTGTGCCCCGAACACACCCCGAGCTCCCTGCTGAGAAGCCAGGGGGCCACCAGCTCTTGCCAAACCTTTGCCGGGCAGCACAAGGGGATGGAAGCGAAGCTCTTGCCCTCGTGCCTTTGGTCTGGAAGGATCCGGGTGCTCCTTGGAATGCGGGAGCGGCGGGAGGGAGCGTGCAGCGTGCAAGCCACAGCCACAGCAGGACGGAGGGAAGAGGACGGGGGATCCCTGCGTGGCAGGCGGGGGGACAGGGAGGGAGACGACACAACAACAGCGGCGGAGAGGTTTGGAGGAGGAGGGTAGTGAGGGTCTCTGGAGACACACCAGCAGCTCCGGCAGCTCCGGCTCCCCCGGCCACCAAGCGCACAGCCTCGCTCCAGCGGCCCCTGCGCTCCTGTCCCCGCTGGGACCGGCACCGGCAGCACGGGGAACTGCTCCCCCTGCCCGGGGGCACCCAGCAGCCGCCCTGGGGCCACGGGTGATGGGTTACCTTGGGGTGGGGCTGCTGTCGCTGCCCTTGCAGGAGCCAGAATTGCTGCTGCTGCTCAGCGAGGAGGTGCCGTAGGTGTCCCTCCCGGGGGGCGAGGGGCGCCTGGAGGCAGGGAGAAGAGGCTGTGTCTCAGGCCGAGTGGCTGAGGGCGCTGAAGACTTAAAGAAGGAGGCAAAGCCACTCCGTCCATAAACCCCGCGACTGCCAACCACCACACCGAGAACACACAAGACAAAAGGACAAAACAAACAGCAGGGATCAAAATTGCACGGACATGGCGACGGGCACAAAGGCAGGACTGGGGGGGATGTCCACCCGCTCCCCCTTCCCTGGCGTGGCAGCCCATGGATGCTGGCACAGCATCCTCACACCCTGAGGACCCTGGGAGCCCCTGGGATCCCCTTGGAAGCCCCTTGGGAGCCCCATAAGAGTCCCCTGGGAGCATGATCCCAGCATGGCTCGAGCCACATCTGCCAGAGCATCACCTAGACGTGAGCAGCTCTGCCTCTTCTCCCTGCCCACGCCGGGCCTGCACCTCCATAACGGCAGTCCAGGTCATGGAGACATTGGCAGGGGAATAAATGCTTTTTCCCTCTTTTTCTCTCTTTACCACTCAGCTCAAGGAGACATTTTCCAAGGGCTAACATACCTCCCAGTTTCATTGCCCCAACCCAGTGCTCTCCACCACTGCCTGCCTTCGCCTGGACGGACGGAGGGGTCGGTCCTGGCTGTGGCACAGACGGACAGAGGGACAGGGCGTGCAGCACTCGGGGAGCTGCATGCACGGACAGGGAAGTGCTGTGCAGCGGGCAGTGCCATGCAAACCCCCGAAAGCTGGGCTGGGGGTTCGTGCTGCGAAGTGGCAGCTGGTGGTGGAGGTGTGGGGATCGTGGGGATCGTCTCATCCCGGCTGCAGGCGCTGCTGTCCAGTCCCGAGGCCAGAGGCTGAAGCATATTCACCTTCGTGATCCTGTGGACGCGCGTCTGCTCCCCGGCACGGACATGGCCACAGTGCCACGGCTCCTGGGCACAGGGAACTGCAGGCAAAGGAACAGAGAGAGCAGGTGAAGGCAGGAAAATGGCCCTGAATGAGATGGGGCCCCTGTGGGGTGAGCCCTGGCACCAGGGCATCAGTATAGCCCCCAGGGCCACCAGTACAGGGACAGATGAGGACAACATGCCCTGAACATCTGGGCTGTGCTTCCCGCTTGTCTCCCATAGCCCAGAAATACCAGAATGCTGCATGCCTGTGCTCCCACCAGGATCCTGTGAGCAAGGGTATTCTTAATTTAAAAGGCAGATCAGAAGCAGAGCAGATGCCTGCCCATAGTCTGCAGCCCCTTTCCCATCATGGGACAAAACTCCCCCTGCTCCCAGATCCCCATCCCTGTCAGTAAGCAGGGAAATGCCACAGGGACACAGAGTGCCTGCAGTGGGGGCATTACTGGGGGCAGAGAGGGTACAAGGGCTCTGACCCAGCCATGGTGCTCCCCGGGCAGGCAGCTCTCCCTGCAGTGGGCTTCGTGCCTGCTTTGCCTTAATTAAGTGCAAATCCCCCATTCAGCAGTGAAATCAGGTGAGGAAGAACAGATCCCTGCATGATGAGGCAGCAGCTGCTAATCCCTAGGGAAACACAGAGCCCGCTTTCCTGTAAATAAATAGGCCAGATCCAGAGCCTTGCAGCACCTCGGGCACACGCAGGATGTGAGGGAGTGAGGGAAGCATCTGCTCAGCACCCGCATCCTGCCCAGCATCCCATGGCACCGCTGGGATCCCCACTGTGCTCCCAGACTGCCATAGAGTGACAGGGATGGGGGCAGCACGGGGGGCCCCCTATCCCCAGACCTATTCACAATGCCAGCATTTATCTCAGATTTTGGCAGAGCCATGCAGGAGATGGGACCTGCCAACAGACAATCGATGGGTGACAGGAAACACTCCATGCTGCTGGCCCTGCTCCAGGGGAGCGCGAGGAGTGGGACAACAGGGGAGGCAGAACAGGAAGGGGGCACATCCAGCTCACCCCAGGGCAGCTTTCTACATTTGCAACCCTAGGTTATTGTTTTTCCAGGATACCTCAAAGCCCACACTGGCCAGCCCAGGTCCCTCCTCTGCCCAGGATTTGCTGCTCCCTGATCTCCAAACCAGGGCACCAAAAATCCCAGAGCACTGGTGCAGTGAAGTCCCAAGCCCCAGCAGGCACAGTGCCCCATGACAGAGGGGTGCCAGCACCCCGGGGACACTGCAAGAAGGATTTGGGGATCCTGCTGCTCCCACCTGGGATGGATTTGCCTGGAGATGACCTGGGCAGGGGAAGGCAGTGTTCTGTCCTGCTGGATCACTGCTCCCAAGTGGGCAGCAAGCTCTGCTACTGCAGCAGCGTGAATCAGCATCCACCAAGAGCCGTGCGTGGCCTCAGGCTGGCAGGAGCATCCTCCAGGATTCTCTGTCACCCTCCAGCAGCACCTCACGGGCTGCAGCACAGCTCTCGAGCAGGGATGTAGGGAGATTTGAGAGGGGTGATTCCTCCCTGCAGTCCAGTGGTATCTGGTATAATCCCAGGGGTGCCCAGCATCAGCTCAGCTGTACCTGCATCTTCCCCACTCATGTCAAGGTCACCCTCATGCCACAGTGCTCTGTGCTGGGGTCCCTCTGTGCCCACTGACAGCAGCAAGTGCCAGCACTGCAGATGGCACGTGTCAGCCCAGCACATGGGGCTCCTGAGAGCACCCCACACCACACCCCAGGCAGCTGCTGCCAGCATCACAGCCTGGAATGGCTCTGTGGGGACACCTGGATTTGGCCTCATGTCTGGGGAACTCATTTCCTCCTCCTCTTCCGACTGCTGCAGACTTGCCTAGTGCCCACACCAAGGCTTAATGCCTCCCACAGCACACAGGGTGTCTAGAATTTAATCATTGATAATAAATTGTCATTATTCCCAAAGGAACATTGGGCCACTTCAGTCTCCCCAGAAGCCTCACTGTGCCCAGAAGCTGCCCAGAACAGGCAGGGTGGGCAGATTCAGCACCAAAGCTGAACACACACCTTCCCACGTGATATGTGGCTACTAAAGGCAGAGGAAATTACAGATCTGCACTCAGAATTACCCCCTCAGATGGACCAGGATGAGCAGTTGCAGCACCAATGGAGCCCCACCAGGAAAGCAAGGGGAAATCCAGGATTAACCCTGGTCTGGTGGGTGGCATCCCTGCCCGTAGCAGGGAGTTAAAAAGAGAATGGTTTGGGTTGGAAGGGACCTTGAAGACCATCTCATCCCACCCCCCTGCCATGGGCAGGGACACCTTCCACTATCCCAGGTTGCTCCAAGTCCTGTCCAACCTGGCCTTGAACATTTCCAAAGATGGGGCATCCACAGCTTCTCTGGGCAACCTGTGCCAGGGCCTCACCATCCTCACAGGGAAGAATTTTTTCCAAATATCCCATCTAACCCTGCCCTCTGGCAGTGGGAAGCCATTCCCTGTACCCGGCCACTCCATGTCCTAGTCCAAAGTCTCTTTCCAGCTCTCTTGGAACCCCTTTAGGCAGTGGAAGAGGCTCTGAAGGTCTCATCAGAGCCTCCTCTTCTCTGCCAGCTCTCAGCTGTCTCCACAGCAGGGGCGGTCAGGGCAATTCATGGACCAAGACCAAGGTGACTTGGGGGGCACTGGCTTGTCCCCACAGAGGGGGAGCAGCAGGACCCTGCTCAGCACAGCACCCCCGTGTCTGCCCTTCCTACCTGGGAGTGCCAGCAGGGGCCAGGGTCTGACACTCCCAATTACACCAGATCCAGAGACTGCCCTGCACACCACCTGCCTGGGGTCCAGCACCCTGCACATCCCCTGAAATGCACCTTGAGGCCTGAGCAGGGTGGACACTGCCCATTGCAAAGACCAGCGTGTTTCTGGTGCTGCTGACACCAAAACTCCCTGTGAGGCTCCAGCACACGTGGAGCAGAAGGGCAGAGCTTTTACAAACAACAGCACAAACCAGGGTTTGTTCCATGCAGTGGAATTAGCCTGGAGAATTCCTGATAAATAAAAGCAATGGGCCTTGCTAAGGAAACAGCTGGAGCTACAGCAAGAGAAAGAGGATCCCCCACAGAGGGCTGGGATGCAGAATCACGACCAGTCCCCCACACTGCCACTGTCCCAGAGGGGTGACACCACAGGGCTCACCTTCTGGTGGGTGCCCAGCTCCTGCTGAACTACTGATCACACTGTGACAGTGACGGATGGCAGAGCAGTGACAGAGTGGGGTCTCACCCTGGTGCCCCAGAGGAAGATTTCCCCAGGCTCAGCTGGAACACTGCCCCACAGAGATGCTTCTTTGCCTCGAATCCTGCCACTTCCCCATTCCTTGCTGGATCCCCTGGCTGTGCCAGTGATGGAAAAACCAGGCTGGGCAGGTATGGCCCTTCCTAGATGCTTCTCACATGGGAAACAGGGACACAGGACTCTGGAGAGACCCTCATCACTGGCTCAGTGAAGCCTCCAATGGTTCCTCAGCTTGTTCCTCTGAGGGTTTCATGGCTGCAGGCTCAAGAGTTTGCTCCCATCAGCTTCCAAAGCTCAGCTTCTGTGGGATCCAGAGGGATCCAGCTGCTGCCAGCTCACCCCATCCTCACAGGGAACATGAGAGAAGGTGTGAGAGCCTGCAGCTCACTGCCAGTGTCAGCCCTCAGCACAACACTGCTGTGCCAGCAGCTGCCACATTTCCCTGGATTTCTCGCTCACTGCTTCCTTTGTCCAGGCTCCCATCATCCTGCCTGCTGCTGGATTCCTGTGTTTCCCTTGGCACACCCTGTGTGAGGAATCTTTGGCAATGGTGGCACAGAGCCCGAACGTCTGAGAGCAGCTTCACCCACTGCAGAGACCTGGGAGAGGAGCCGTGGTGTCCCCATGGGTCCCCGGGGGGACCTTCAGCCTCCCAGGATGAGCAAGATTAAAAGCAGAGGGAACATGGAGAAGGAAACCACAGCTTTTTATTTCCAGGGGACAAAAAGGGCTCCCAAAGTCCTACCCTGCCTTCCTGACACCGGTTCTGCTTTTCTACACTCTAAAAATAAGCACAAAAAAAAAAAAAATAAGCTGGATGTGGCCAACAAGCAGCAGCCGATGTGGGGCAGAGCCTTTGTTCCTGGACAGTGGCAAGGCCAGGACTGCTTGCACTGGAAAAGGGATTGGGATACAGCTGGGTCACAGTGGGAAAGAGCAGGATCCAGCAGCCAGGGCTGGCAGGAGTCCTGGTGCAGGAGGGGGTCAACACTGGGACCACCACCTGGGCAGCTGGGGGCAAACATCCATGACTATGTTCTCCTCCTGCCATGGGGGATTTTTGGGATACAGGGATTGTTTTGCTTTTGCTCCAAGAAGATTACAAGGATGTGGCAATATCTCCAGAGGCTGGGAGCCTCTGCTCCAGTGTAGATGGGTTCATCCCAAAGCTTCACCTGGGTCCCAGGCAGCGGGAAATCATGGAATCACAGACCCATTTAGGTAGGAAAATACCTTTAATACCTTCAAATCCAACTGCTAACCCAGCACTGCCCAAGCCACTGCTAAATCCAGCTCAGGGCAGAGCCGAGTGCTCGGGGCACAAGCAGAGACAAACCCCATGGGGTATTTATGCAACACCACCAGAAAAATCAATGTTGCTAAGAGTGCCTGTATCCCATTCCAAAAGGCAGGAGCATCTCCTTTTATTCTCCTGTTTGTTATAAAACGCTGAGTTGACATCCAGAGATTACAGGAAAACAGACACCATTTGGAAAGCTCGGGTTATGCAGCTCATCACTTTTCCAGCTGACCTGGCTGCAACTCCAAATAGGGAGGTGGCAATTCCCAGCCCTCATCAACTGAAAATAAGGTGCTTGACCAGAGGGTGAAGGCTGGGCTCTCGCTAGGGACTCTGGAGCCAAAGAGAAATGGGAAAAGAGCTCCATGACAAGTGCTGTAGCAGCATGAGAACAGGAGTGGGACATTCAGGATGCAGACCCCGTGGTCTCACCCCGGCCCAGGAAGGTCAGCAGGATGGGATGGAGGTGACATCCCACTGCACAGCCCATCCTGCAGAGGTGCTCTGGCAGGAGCCGAGCTGAGCTGTGTGAAGCAGAAGGAACAGCCCACTCCTTCGAGATACAAAGGCAAAAAACCTGGAAGACAAACCCAGCTTCCAGTGCAACAGCTCCGCCTCCCCTCCGTGCCTCGGCGCGGCGGAAGCAGGTCTCCCCTAACCACCATCCACCTTGAGCGAGGGCTGGAATGACGGCGGTGCCGGGGGATTAGCCCTGCTCTCCACACCGCTGGAATGGCCTACTTTAACCACACACCACATCTCCTGCCTCAGCCCGCTGCAGCTCCTCCGAGATGGGAGTGCGGGCACTGCCCCTCTGACCCCCACCCTGCGACCCCCGGACACCAGGATTTGCGTCGTCTGGCACACGGTCACAGCACAACGTGCCTGTTGCCCAGAGAGGGTGGGAACACTGGGATTTTATAAGCAGAACAGACAGCCAGCAGTGGGTTCTGTGCGACAGCCACAGCGCTGACCTTGTGGGGAGGAGAGAACAGAGCACCCGGCTCATCAACCCGCTGGGGTGTTCCTGTGTCCCTTCGGAGATGGAGCATGAAGCCATTAAATAATAAAATGTCAATTGCAGAGCAGCCCCAGCTCCTGCAATACCCCATGGTGCCGGAGACACTTTGGGATGCTGCATGAGCAGATATGGGGCTTGTGCTTGAAGGGAGAGTCTGGTGCATGAGATGTGGGTTTGGGGCGTGCAAGGAGGGTTCGGGGTGTGCAGGGATGGTCTGGTGCACGTGATGTGGGTCTGATCCATGTGCCATGGGGTTGGTGCTTGCAGTGAGGTCTACTGCTTGCAGGGAGGGTCTGGTGCAATGAGATATGGGTCTGGTGTGATGTGGGACTGGGGATGCAGGGAGGGTCCGGTGTATGTAATGTGGGTCTGGGGTGTGCAGGGAGGGTCTGGTGTATGTAATGTGGGTCTGGGGTGTGCAGGGAGGGTCTGGTGCACGTGAAGTGGGTCAGGTGCATGAGATGTGGGTCTGGCGAGTGCAGTGCAGGTCTGGTGAGTGCAATGCGTGCCTGATGCTGCTGTTTGGGTCTAGTGCATGTCACATGCATCCAGGGCTGTGAAGCAGGACAGGTGGGTGTGGTGGGGGTCCAGGTGGCTTTGCTGTGTGGGTCAGGGTACATAAGACACGGGTCTGGCAAGTCAGGCATGGGTGCAGCGGGTGCCGTGGGCTCTGGTGCAGCAGTACGGGTCTGGTGTGTGCCGCGGGGGTCTGGCACACGCAATGCGGGTGTGCTGCGGGCCCGATGCGTGACCCGCCCCGAGCACCCTGTGCCCCGGGAACCCCCCCCCGCTCCCCCCCCCCACCCCCGATGCGGAGCGGCGCTGGCAGACCCGGCTGCGCCCCCCGCCTCCCCCCAGCCCGAATCTGCAGCCAGAAAGGGATGAGTCACGGCGGCCGCGGAGCCCCGCACCGCGCCCCCCGCACCGCGCCCCGCACCGCTCACCTGCGCGGGGCCCCGCCGATGTCGGGGGCGGCAGCGCCGGGGTGGGGGGCTCAGCGACCTGCCGGGGAAGGGAGAGAGCGGACGGTGAGCGGCGGCGGGGCCCGGTGCGGTGCCCGGTGCGGTGCCCGGTGCCCCCCGCCCCACCCCGCACCCCGCGCCCTCCCCCGCCTCCATCACCTGCGCCGGCCTCCATGGGTGCGGCGGGGCGGCCGGGAGCGCTGGAGGGATGAGGGAGGGATGAGGGAGGGAGGGATGGCGAAGGGAGGGAGGGAAAGAAACCAGCCGGGTTTTGGGGTCCCTCCCCGTCTGCGAAGGCCCGCGGGCCGGGTGTGCCCTGTGCCCGCTGGCCCTGGGCTCCTCGCCCCGTGTAACCCCGGAGGAGGAGGAGGACGAGGAGGAGGAGGAGGAGGAGGAAGGGAAGGGGGGCAGCCGGGGCTGCCCCGCGCTGCGGCCACTCGGCCCTTGGAGTCCCCCCCCCAGCGTTGTAGTGTTCATTTTAAGCAGTCCAGCTCTGAGGAGATCCCTGCCTCTAATTAGTGACGCGCTTTCATAAAGTAAAGTCATTAAATAACCGGAATTCTGTGCCCCATTTCAATCCCTCTGGCTCAGCCCTAATCGCCGGGGCTGGGGTGGAGAAGCAGCAACAGCCACCCCGAGCTGCTGTCCCGGGCTGTGGCTGGCGTCCGGGAGGTTTGGGAGATGAGGCTGAGGCTGGCACGGCACGGCACGGCACGTCCCGTTCTCCAGCACAGCCCGGTTACTCATGGCACTTCCCACACGCTTCCTGCTGTAACTGTCAAGATCAACCTTCCCAAATTATTTGCTGAGGAAACGTCTGGGGAGCCCCCGCGCCACGTCCCGCAGCCTGCGCGGGGAGCAGCGGGGCCCCGGCTCCTGGGGGGCTCCGTGCCCGCGGCCAGGAGCGCCCAAGGTCGGCTGCGGACACCCCCGTGGGGACCAGGAGCATCGGAGATGCGCTGCCTGTGCTACAAACATCCAGCCTGTGTGGATCCACATACGGATTTATGGAGGGAAATGTTAATGTGGGAAATATTCACAGCCACAGTAGAGCCTGTGCCCAGTTTGGGTCTGGAGCCGAGGCCCATTGTGCTTCCCAGACATTCCCAGCTCCCTTTGTCACTCCCCCATGGTTATTCCAGAGTTTTGACAAACCTGTTTGGTAAATACATGTCAGTCTTTCTTCCAGCGCTATTTCCTGCATGATTTGTACCTCATTTATCCCAACACACAGACTGTTTTCAGTGTATATATATATCCTGCCTCCCATTTTTTCCTGCCCGCCTCCAGCTGCCTTTTGTTTCCCTCTTTCCCAGTGAATCCAACGCACAGCCTCTCTCCTTGAAAGGAAAATTAATGAGTTATCACAGCTGCTGCCACTGGAGCAGCTCTGACCATGTGGCACAGGCAGCAGCTCTGCTGTGAGATGCAGAGTCATTCCTGATGGCTTTTGGGAAAGAAAAATGGTTTCTCCTTCCCTCTGCAGTGCTTGGTCTCCCAGGATACTCTCACCTGAAGAGTGGGAACACCACTCCAGGGAGATTGGGCCTGCTACAGGGGAAGAGAGAGGTTTTCACCAAACCCAAACCCTTTTCCCAGGTCAGCACCTGGCTTTGGAAGTGCCAGGCCTGCTATAAAGAAAAGATGAGCTGCCCTTGGTTCCAGTCTTAGCCTGAGCCCTGTTCCTATTCCCACCCCAAACCAGCATTTCTTTTGCAGAAAACTGAGAAGTTTTTACCATACAGGGATGATTTTCCCTTCCTTACACCCAGAAAAGGAACCCCTCCGAGAACAGCAGCAAAGGCCCAATATTTATTTAATCAAATATTCCTGTTCAGAAGGGATACTCATCTGGAACACCCCCACAGCCAGTGGCCACTCCATGCCCCACACTGGGGATTCACCTCTTTTAAAGCCATTTTACTCCCTTGAACAGACCCTCAAAACCAAACCTCCCCAAATCCTCTGGGACAGGAGCCACACACATTAGTGGGCCCAGAGAAACAGGGTGTCACTGAGGTGAGTGAACACCTGGAAGTCAGGTGACAGCATCACCCATCCTTTCCCATTTAAAGTAAAACCACCAAGCCCCTGACCCTGAGATGAAGCCATAGGATTTGATCCTTCAGAAGAAACACCAACAAGCAAAGGAAACATCTTCTGATTTTTATTGATTCCACATGAAGGAACAGTGATGTCCCCACAGCACCGAAGCAGCTGAGTGGGGCACAATCATCCCTCCTCCAGGTGGGAGGCAGCTGGAAACCAACAGCTTCAGAAAATGACAGTAAAAGGGATAAAATTTATCCTAAATTAGATAAAAATGCAAAGAACTAATAATATTTCAGTTAACATCAATTTTTAAATACATCTGCACATGAATAAAGGTGTCAATAAGTTAAAAAGCTCTGTGAAATCTGAAAATGCAGGATTTCTAGGAAATAGAATTTCTTGCTGCATCTTCTGGACTCTTGTACGGCCAGTGTAACCTCTGTCTGCCTGAACACACAAAAGCAACACTGGAGACACTACCCTGCTAGATCTTAAAATATGAAATACTGAGCAGTCTTTGACAGGAACAATTCTAAATAGTCTAAATTTTTTTTTTCTACAGAGACTAAACAGATAACTTACTGATGGTATTAGAAAATTAACAGACACAAGACTTGTAAAAAATAATTTAAGCTTCAAAAGTAGTCCCTGAGAAAGGTTTTGAAGGACTTTTATAAAATTCCTTTGAGGATTTTTATAAAATTCTTTTGAGGATTTTCATAAAATCCTTCACAATGTAAATCTCTTATGTAGAACATATATTTTAATGGTATTTTATTAACACACTGTATAACTATAATATAACTCATCATGTAACTATAAATATTAATAATAAGCCCTGTAGTGATCACCTGGGGCAGGACCCCTGCACCAGCCATGACTGGGTGGTGTAGAGGACAGGGAGCTCTGCTCATCTCCCACAGCTTGACAAGGCATTCCATTCTTTTTCCAGGAAAACAATTTGCTGGAAAATGCAACCTAAGCTGTATTTTGATCAGTTTATGTGATCTTGTCAAACATGGGCCCAGCAGTGGCGGTGAGGTCAGCGAAGGGCTCGGGCTGCCGCAGCTCGAGGACCTGGTGCTTCTTCAGCACCAGGAAGATGTAAAATGTGGCTGCAGCTTCTTTCCGGTTGTTTCTCCGGCAGAGCTCCCGGAAACTGAAGGAACACACGCCTGATCTCTTCAGTTGCTGTGTGAGGGAAATGAGAAATCAGTCAGGTCAGCTTCTCTACCAGTAAAACTGGAGCCCATGGAGTCCAAACAGAGAGCACTGCATAGAGGGAATATCTCTGCCTGAATGCCTCAGATAGGATCCAATCTCCATAGAATCATGGAAGAACACACTGGTTTGGGTTGGAAGGGACCTTAAACACGCCTTCAACCAGACAAGGTTGTTCCAAACCCCATCCAACCTGGCCTTGAACACTTCCAGAGATGGGGAGCCCACAACCTCTCTGGCTACATTCCATCTGTGATTATAGAAGTGACTCTTAGTATTTTAACACCATAATAGTGTTGGTACTTATGTGTGTTACTAAAATCTACAATTCCACTGAATTCCATTACATCAGTGGAGTGCTTCCATCATGCTTTGTGATTGATAACAATAAATATAATTGAGCAATTCTTTGGGCTCAGTTATCTCTTGTTTTTTAAAGGCTGTATTCAGGTGTAAATATTTATTTACTATTTGCACAGAACCTTTGAAATACATTCAAGAAAAAAAGCATTCAGAAAACTCTAGTAATTCCAGGAGCTGTGGAAAGGAACACCACACATCAAGCACCCAGAAGTCTGATTTTCCACAGAAATACCAAAAAAAGCACATGCTGCCAGTGAAAGGCAGAGACACAATGGACAGTAGGAAGAAGAGCTTTTCTAACATGGTCCAGCTGAAATCAACACCAGCTTTTGGTATCTAATAACAAAATCCAGCACTGGTACCTGTAAAGCTCTTTGTAGCCGAAGAGTTCTTTTGCCCCATCTTATTTCTTCATTGTCTTTCCCAGTCGTTGTTTGCTCCTTGAGAGGAAGTAAACAGGAAGTTAGTCAGGGTGTGGAAAAAGTCACACACCACGAGAAAAAGGACAGGAGTTCCAGGCTGAAAATCCAGATGGAGCTGGATATCTGGATGGCCAAACTCAGGGAATCTGGAGCCTCTGACACCTCTGTGCTCATACAAGGCTGTGTGGAACAAAGGAAAGAACCTGTGTGCTTTGTTCTGTAGCTCAGGTGCAGCATAGACATGGTCCCAGTGAGGCAGCTCCACAGCCAGGTACTGCTCTGTGGGACTTGGATTCTGACAGCATTTGGACTGGCCAGGAGCTTAAAGAGATATTCAAATATTTGGCTTGGGATTTTGGGCTTAACCTCTGAAGCCTGCAGCTCACTGCCCTGGTTTCAGAGTACCTGAGCATCCTCAGAACCAGCAAGGTTGAAGAAATTATTTCCTTCTCACAGGAAGCAAAACTCCCTGTAAGTTCATGATGCTTTTTTTTTAAGAAACAGGGTTCTCTTCTGAAACAAGGCAAGGCCATCAGCTTAGGACACTCACCTCTGACACCTCCACCTGCTGTGCTTCAGCTTCCTGGTTCAGGGAATTTTTTGAGCTCTCGGAGAAAGCTGCTCCATCCTCCTGTGAACATGAAAAAGACAATCACTAGTCCTGACCATTTATGCACACAGTGCAATTCTCTTTACACAGTTCTGCTCAAAGAATTCATTGTAATGAAGTTTTTCCAAATGAGTTAATAGCTGCTATTTCTACCATGTCTTTCCGGATACAGGGAAGGACCTTGCTGCAGGATTTATCTAAAGATGAATTTAAACCTATGGGCAGAGTTCAGGCATGGAGCACATATTTTCTGATGCCAATTTCATCACTTTTCAACATTAGCTCCAATTTCATCACTTTTCAACATTAATGAGCCTCATATTCTCCAAAGAATACCATTTAGCAGAAGTGAAGATGGAAGAGATATTTCTTAAGTATTTCCTCAATATGACACACAAAATATAAGTTTTATCCTTTATAAAGATTATATTTGTCTCTTCAGTACAATATTTCATATTTAATATTAAGCTCTCATTTATACATAGTGATTAAACTGTAATCTATGCTGATTAATAAACATTTTAATTAATCATTCATTCATTGTGGGAGTCTACCAAATTATAAATAAACTTTCATCACACAAGCTACTTAATGCTCTCTTGACTGTTTTTAGCATCCTTTCCAAACATTAGTAATTTCTGAAATGGAACCTTAGCAAAAAGGGGAACCAATAGGCACACTTAGGTCTCTAAAACTGAGGAAAACTGCTCACTATAATTTCACCACAGTTGTCATTGCTTTCATTTCTGTCATTCTGTGATGTCAATGTAAAGGAATCATTTCTAATTTTTCTCCCAGTCTCGGAATGAGCTGGCTTCTGCAGGTAACTTGTCTCTTCTTCTGGCAGCATCTCTGTATTAATAGAAAACCAAGGTTGAAGAGGAAATTACTGTGAATCACCATCCTTAAAAAAAAAAAAGCCCCACTGAAAACCAAAAATCACACACAAGTTCACAGTCTTTGAGGGGAAGAGCCAGAATAAGCAAATATTGAAGAAACATCATTCCCAACAGGAGCATGGAAGAAGAACCTTCCAAGGCAGGTTTTCTTTTTCTGAAAGTTGACCTTTATAGACTCACAGGAGGTGGGTTTGTTAATTAATTTTTGAGGCAGGTTAGGTTCCCAGCAGAGCAAAGGAATGAAAGTGGATATATCCTTCTCAGAAGGTCTAAAATGGAACATTTCTTCTTGCCTGACATTAACCAAACACATCTTCCAGATAGAAGTAGAACTATTTACATTAATTTGGAATTTTGGAGAGAAGTTTGATTAAGCTTAGAACAAGTGGGAAGCTATTTTTTTAAATAATATTGAAAAAAACCCCACAAGCAGCTTTACCCAAATCTGCAGTTTCAGAGATAATTAGAGAAACCAAAGATGAAACCAAAAATATCTTCTTATGCCACAAGGAAGAAAAGACCTGGATTTCATTTAATTTCTAAGAAACAAAAGAACAGCAAAGTAGTAATTTGTGTAATACTGCACACTAACACCTCTTGTGTCTCTCAAACACTATGTAGAATAGAAAATACTCTCAAACAGCTAATTCTTCACAACAGAATTAAAATATTACCTGTAGTATCTTGCTCTTTTCTCGTTTCTTTCATTTCAGACACCCTCTGTATTCCATTTGCTCTCATCTTAAATCTGTCAGTCTTGAAGCATTTTTCAAACAACTGAAAATAATTATTTTTTGTTTGCTTTCAGAATATCATGTCAGATTATTTACAAACATCAACACAAAATATGAGTACGAGCTGTATGTTAATGACTGCAACCCAGAATTTCAGTATTTGAATTAGGTCACTCTGAAAATCTGCAATTTTTTTGGGTTTTTTTAAGCAATAGCCTTCTGCAGCTCTGACATGAATTCCGTGAAAAAAAAAATAAATATTTAGGAGCAGCTTGAGTCATTTTTCTTGAAGCCAGCCAGTAAGGAAAGATGAAAGAAAAAAACATCTGCAGTTTTCATCTTCTTAAAGAGCAAGTTGTAATTCTGCAGCTGGACTCTAAGTGGTGAAGCTGCACTGCTGCAGTGAACCCTTCCAAATCCATTAGCAATATTCTACTAATAATGTCTGATGTACCTTTAAAGTAAATGTAAACAAAAGATATCTCAAACTGATTACAAAGAAGAAATAAACCAGAAAACAATACAACAAAGGAGAAGGTATAAAAGAAATGGACAGAAAAGTAAAAAGTTGTGTCTCAGTAGAAGATCAGTCAGGCACCAGTGTGTGAAATGAAACATCAGCTCTCATGTTCCTTTTGTAATTTTTCTCTTGTTGGAGTGCAGGAGGTTAAGGCTGTGACCCCACAGATGATGAAACCGTTAGTGGTGAGTGTGCAAACCATCAGGTGTCCAGCTGACCTGTACTCCAGAGCAATGCTCAGTGCACACCTGCAGCCAGCCCCAACTTCAGATCAAAGAGAGTCTGCAAAACCGCTCTCAGTCAGATCCCAGCTCGGCAACAATCCTGGAACCTACACAGTGGCATAGACTCCACAAGGAACTGATGTTTACCTTTTGCAGCTGAGCATGAAGCATAGGCTGTGTAGAATGGGACAGGAGTTTATCCACACCTCCCCACTCCTTCCACATCATTGTTTTCTTGGTTGGGGGAGCGAGGTCCAGCGTGGCCAGGAGGTCAGTGCAGTTGGTGAGCTGCTTGTAAATGGTTTGGCAGCTGAGCTCCTTCTCTACATCCACCAGCAGCTTCCTCTTTCTTTGTTTTTTCTTCCTCTGGGTGACAGCTACATAAAGCAAGTATTAATAACAAGTCTTAAGGTCTATTCCTAGGATATTACATACACAAAATCAACCATTGAATCAACCTGGCTGCTGACCTTCTGAACACTGCCTAGACTTGAAAATCAAAGTACAAGTGCACAGGGCATTCCTTCAAAAGCTTCTATGAAGTTTTCACTCTTTGTACTCTTTTACTGGAAATTCCCTTATGTTTAATTGTGGAAGACAAATGATAAAGCTCTTTTAATAAAGAGCTGGGTACAGGACAACTTAATGAGAACACATGATAGAGCAACAAGACTGAATAAGCTGTCTTTAATCCATGAGGAAGTTAAGTGCTCCAGGAACTGCTGATGCACTCAAGAGGTTTCATTACCTCATAATTAATATCTGTATTTGTCAGTTTAATCCTTTAGCAATTTAATCAAAATGTAAACACAAAAGAAAGACACAGATTAGTTATATAGCCATAACTTCCTGGATATTATTTGGGCAGGCCGGAAAATTCCAATATTGTAAATATTGCTGTCAACATGAGCTTGCTTATTCATAAACAGCCACCAATGTGACAGGGGACATTTAGATTTTCTCTGCAGAGGAAATGTAATACTCTTCACCTTGGATCTTGTTAAAAGTACACAAACCAATGTTTTCCAAAGGCTTGAAAGTTTTAGGATTGTGATTTTAAATATAAAAGTCACTGTGACTTTTATATTTAAGATGTGTGACTGGCAATTAAAGTTTTTCAGGTGAATCTTCAGTACCACCCCGGAGGCCAAGCTTGCAATGCTACCAGAGCTGAAAAGCATCAAAACTTCATTTGGTACATGGAAGAAACTACAAGCAGAAATTCAGGCAGCTGAGATAAATAACCTGACACTGGGTTTGTATAATATTTACTGTAAAAAGGAACTCTGACAGCAGGAGCAGATGAAATCTAAGGTGGGAATAATCTATATTGCAAGTTTTCACTACTAAGAAGCAAACCAAAAAAGTTAATGCAAACATTCACCAGAAGCTGACCAACTTCTGACCTGTATCATCAACTGGCTCAAGCACAAATCCTTCTTCCTGGAACAAAAGGATTGTCTCACTCTTTGTGTGATTTCCATCCTCTGCGGTGGTGTCTCCACAGTTGGACTCAACTGCAAGAAAACCCAGCAAATAACCCAAATTTAAAAAAAAAAACAAAACCAATATGGACTAATTTCTCAATCACATGACAGACAACAATATCAGACAAAAACAGCAAGAAATAGGAAACTGTGGTTTTGTTTATAATCTCACTTATGTTCACCAGTTCCTTCTCATACTCTCATACTCTACACTTCCCTTCACTGATCCCAGAATGACCAGGCCATAGCAGAGACAGAAGAACTGATCTGGAGAAATGCCCACACAACAGAAATTGTTTAGGGGCAAAGGTGTTTAGTTTCAATCCCTATCTTTTCCAGTTCCAGGCAAGTGGGGACATCTCTGTCAACAGAAAAGGAACAAGTAGCACCAGCAACAGAGCAAGGAGAGGCAAGAGCCACTCTATCCTTTAAAGCTGTTCCAGAATTCTCTGTTTTAAACTAACACTCTGATGAGGGAGTAAGGATTTAAGACAGCAAAAATTTCTCAGAAATAGTTATCAAAGCTTAATTTCTTTAATCAGTATCAAACCAAAAGAAGACTAACAACACCTTTATGAGTTACTTAAGTGTAATTTGTTGCAGAAATATGAAGCCAGAAATAGAAGCACAGAATTGTTTCTGTTGGAAAAGACCTTTTAAGCTCTCACTAAGAAAGTTCACTGTTACAGGACAGCCTTATTTGGGTTTCTTTCCCCCTCAAAAGGGACATCATGCTGTGAGCAGCAGGGTGGACCAACAGCATATCCAACAGGATGTCACATGAAGGTGTTTCTAAGCAATGTCAAGCTACAAAGCTACAAATTTGGAATCCTTAAATCAAACAAAATTATCCTAAAATGGTGGATGTTTAGGAAAAAAAAAAAAAAGCAAAATAAATGAAGAAAGGAAAAAGGCACAAGGATACTACAAAAAGCTGAATGTGAGTGACATTAGGCTTTAACAACAGGAACAGAGGGTTTATGTGAGATGGAGCAGACACTGCAAACTCACTGGCTGTGCTGTTCTCTGGCAGATCTTGTGACAAAGGACGTGCTTCCTCCACATCAAGAATGTCTTTATCTAGGACATTTTGCTCATCTCTCAACAAGATTTCTTAAATACAAAGCACATAGTTTTAATCATTCTAAGCCTTAGTAGTAATGAAATAGCCTGACACAGCCTAATGTTCGTCAAGGTTAACACTCTGCAAAGAAAGCAAGCTCAGCTTCTGCAGATGGCTGTCAGTGGTACGGCTGTCTGCAACAGCACACAAAGGAGGGGATTAGCCACAAGTTGGAGATTTCCACCTTTTTTTTTTTGTAAATATGGCCTTGATAGTGTTAACAGGTATCAATCTGTAAGGTTTACATAAAAGCCATAATGATGTAGAAACTACTTTGCTGCCTTTGTTATTACAATAGTAAGGATAAAAATGCTATACTATTTCAGCTTTGAAAACAGAAATTAAATTGTTAAACATTAAGCATAAATTTAATGCCTTTAATTCTAAAATAATGAAATACAGCCTTTAAACCAATTTGACTTGGCAGTGTCTAAGTGATCATAGACTTAGTAACAGGTAGGAAAAATATATGTACGAAAACAACAAATAACATAGGACTTATGTTTGACAACAATCGCTTTGGTGCTGTCTTGACTGTTTTCCTGTAAGAATAAAAATATTTGGACAGGAACCAATTCTGTTTGCCTGTGGCAAACCCTACCAATCATATCTACAGCATCTTCCTCATCCCCAAAATGGTCGTCCTGGAAGCAGTAAACATCTTCGTGCAGCACAGATTTGTCTCCGCTGGTGCTGGCTGAGTTGGGATCGGCCACCAGACTGTTACTGCTCGTCAGGACACTGCCCTCAAAGAAGCTCTGTCTCCTCAGTGCTTCTGCTTCTTCATCTGAGGGAACACACAATTCCTCATCCCTCATCTGCGTGAGTTTTGTAAACCCAGATGTATAAATTTCCTAATTTTTCAAGTCATTTTTAAAGGATTGCAAGACATCCCATACCTCAAATGGAATAAAGAATAAACAATGTTATCTAATTTAGTAAAAGCAGGAAATGTTTGGTTTGGTTCTCAGTCTCTGACACCAGATTATATTGCTCACACAAAAATTTAAACCTAACACAGCATGATAGGCCAATCAGCAAAAGCATGAAACAAAAGGACCTTTAATCACAGCTTTTTTACATGTGGAAAGGGCTCACATAAAAGTTTCACATAAAACACACTTCCCCTTTTGAAATATCTCCAATTTCTCAACTTCTCTCACCAAAGTTTCTCTCACAGAGAAGTATACTGCTTTCATAATCCTCAGTAAGTGTGATTTCTTCAGCTCTGCTCTGATTCAAGGTAAAATGTTCAGCAACGTCAATGGCCCTGATGAAAAAAATATAAAAATACAGAGTGAACTGAAACTCATTGAGCATTCAGCTGGAATGTGAAAACTTGTTTCTACACAGCCTTCAGTCCTGGCATTTTATCACAAGTCCCCATATTTCTCCACTCCCTTTTGCCAGTAAACTTAGGCTTTTGTGATTTTGTTCCCATCCAAGCCCTGGTACCTACCAGACCCTTGTCAGAAGGCAACTAATTAGTGAAACATCTTTTAAATCAAATTACACAACTCTTTGGGCAGGTAGAAAAGGCACCTTTACAGAGTCAGCACACTGAGGCACTTGAATAAAGTGTATTACATTGCAGCTGTACTTACAAAATAATAAACCCTTACTGATCCCATCAAACTGTATTTATGAGGAGGTGCAGAGCAACCCTCAGTGGAAATCTCTTGTCCTGGACCTTTGGGGCATCAGAGCCATCAGAAACATGATTTAGCCTCCTGTTTTTTATCAGTTTTCTACATTAATGCTGCTTTGTGTCAAAAAAGCCTAAGAAATATGCTGGCTTTTTCTCAGGAGCCAGGCTGACTATTGCTGATAAAACACCCCAGCCCCAGAGAGCAGTGGAGCAGAAACAAAACGAAGTTACCCAGTGGAACAGTGCAACACTGTGTGGTTACTGGCCACATCTTTCAGGATTAATACTAATTTTTATCTCTTCTCTTGAGGTTCAGAAAGCTGTTTGCATCCTTCACTCAGACAATTTAAAATCCTGAAGTCTAAGTTCAAGACTTTATTCCATTGTGAAAGTCTGTTGATTAAAGGACTGAGGAAAACTACCAAAGCACAATGCCTGTGGCTGTAGCCTTGTAGAGCTCAGAATTTAGGAGGATTCAGTTATTAAATCAAAACAGCCCAATCTGAGTCTCGATCAGATAACAGCAAATAAAGCTTTTACTTCTGGGAATTCTAAAAAAATGAATAAAACTAGGGAAGCATTTACTTTACATCTGGTAGTGGTGCTTCAAAATCATGAAATTCTTCAGGTAATGTAATGGACTGATAAGCAGCCTCAAAGTTCTCTTCTGGAAGGTCAAGAAGCCCTGAAATAAACAGACAACATAACAAAATAAGTATCAATAAAATAAAAGTAGTGTTCTCTCCCATGTAGGTATAATAAGTCTATAAACCTGTCAGGAGGGACTGCTGCCATTCTAAATCACAGAATGGTAAAGCTTAGGCACCCAAAAGTGGAATTTCAGTTTCCATGTCCTTAAGATGATCTATTTTTTACAGACAGATACAAAAGAGTCTGCTGCAACAGGACCTGAAATATGTAAGTACTTGTGTTGCTGAGCAGCTGCTTTAAGTCCCTGGAAGCTTCTCCCAGCTGATGTCTAGCCTAGAGTTTTTCACAACACTGCAAATGAACCACTGTGTTTTCCTTTCCTCTGCTCTGTCTCCATAACACTGTTCTCCAGCATCAAATAATTATGTACTCAGACTGCCAATTACTTGGGAATCAGAGAATCCTGGAAAAATTCACGTGAGGAGGGATTTCTCAAGGTCGTCCAACCCAACCTTTTGCTCAGAACAGGGTTAATTTCTAAGTCAGATCACTTTTGTCTATTTCTGTTGATGGAGATTTCACAGCTCCCTGAACAGCCTCTTTCAGCATTTTACCACTCCTGCTGAGATTCTTCTCCCCCCTTCTGTCTAAGTAAAGTCTCTGTTGCTGCAGTGGTGAATGTTGTGTGTTCCTGAGCTGTGTGCTACTCTCCGAGTTGCTATAGGATCTATCTCCAAAATAGCCACAAGTCATGGCCGGTGGATTTCAATTGCATATTAAGGAAAATTTCTTCACTAAACGGGTTTTCAAGCCCTGGCACAGGGTAATGCTGGAGTCACTATCCCTGGAGGGATTTGAAAGACGTGGTATTTGGGGACGTGGCTTAGTGGTGGCCTTGGCAGTGCTGGGTGAACAGTTGGACTGGGTTTTGGAGGGCTTTTCCAGCCTAAATGGTTCTGTGATTCTATAATTCTGTGATCATATCCTTGAGAATAATGCAGAGTAATTACTGACTATTTTGCAAACAGACCAGGTCACAAAGCACATTAAAACTGGCAGTAGACACTGGTATTCTCAGGCTTTTTTTTAGACAACAGTGCCTCCCATTTATTGCCTAAGTATGACAAACACAGAGGCTGTTGGAAAAGGCTCCAGTCATCTCAGCTCCCTTCTCCCTGTCTGCATGGCTAGAGCTCAAAACACTGTCAGGTCTGGCACTGACACTGTTAGACATGTTGTTGGTGTCATCAGAAATTAAAATTAATTATCTAGCAATGGAGGCTGAACTCCAGCATCTTCTTGTAAGCCCACTTAAGATACTGCTTCTGTTAAGGGAGTCAAAGACCTGAAATGGCACTAAATTAAGCCAGACCAGCAGTAGGCGCTAGTACATTCAGTTTCCTTTGGGGTCAGTAATGTGTATTGAACAGAAATATCAAAAAATTAACTTTTAAAATGAGAGGACACAGATGAAAAAATTCTGAATTTTGTGTATACCTGGGCGAAAGGCTGTCTTCATTTTGGTCAGAGCTTCATTGCAGTCTGCCAAGAGGTACTTTGCTTTCCTGTTGTAAATCCGCACCACCCCCAGGAGTAAGTGTCCAGAGGTTCGCAGAGCTATAGCAAACTGTGAGGATTTATATTAAAAAAAAAGTTGTTCAGGAGTTAGTATTTTTGGCAAAAACATTAAAATGTTACACAGCAGTAACAGAGCTCTCTGCGAGAGGCCAACACCTCCACCTCCAGGACTCTCCAGGAGATCCCTCCTCATGCCACAGCCTACCTTTGGGGAGAGGATTTTTTGTACAGTGGCCTCTAAATTGCACTCAAAGATATGTGCCTTGGTGAGCTTCTTCTCCCAGTGGGCAGCCAGCCAGATTTTGGCCAGCGGCCCTCGCTTGTTGATGAGCAAATGGACGTAGAACATGGTGCCTGGCCAAAGGTCCCAAGGCAGCCCTGACAAAATTCCCTGAGCTCTTCCCCTTGCAACAGGAGATGGGTCCTGGGGCAGCAAGTGGGATTAGGGATTTAATGGAATCTGAGGGGATGGGGGACCCAGCTGGCTGCTACGGGGAAGGGGGAATTTAGTGCGATCTGAGGGGATAGAGGGACACAACCAGGCACTGAAGGGGATGAGAGGATTTATGGGATGAGGGGACAGGGCACCCAGGCAGATATTGAGGGGATGTGAGGATTTAGTGGGATCCAGAAGGACTGGGATCACCCAGCTGGGCGCTGAGGGAATGGGAGAACCCTGAGAGCACTGAGGGAATGAAAGGATTTAGCAGGACCCTCAGAGGGCAGGCAGGGGGGATTTGGCGGGATCCTCAGAGGATGGGTCAGGGTGGATTTAGTAGTGCCTGAGGGGACAGAAGGATCCAGCCAGGCCCTGCGGATTTAGCAGGACCTGAGGCGATGGGGTGACCGAGACGCTGAGGGGACAGGGGGCCTGAGCAATGCCAGGAGGGACGTGTTGGATTTAGCGGGATCCTGA
This sequence comes from Pyrgilauda ruficollis, assembly GCF_017590135.1. Classification (NCBI taxonomy): domain Eukaryota; kingdom Metazoa; phylum Chordata; class Aves; order Passeriformes; family Passeridae; genus Pyrgilauda; species Pyrgilauda ruficollis. The sequence continues at coordinate 759,151 of NW_024511099.1, forward strand.
GGGATAGATGGGCACAGCCGGCCGTGAGGGGCCCTGCGGGGATGAGGAGCCCCGGGGGCCGAGGGGGATCAGCAGGCGCTGAGGGGGCTCGGCGGGGCGGGCGGACCCTCCTCAGGCCTCAGCCGCGGCTCAGCCGAGGGCGGGAAGGCGCCGGGGGCTGGG